>NW_019385917.1:1563-95766 GCF_000671375.1 Centruroides sculpturatus | reverse complement strand
ATTCAATAAATAGAGTTCTAATAAAGATAGAACGTAAAAACTTTTTATTCCAAAGCTAAAAGACTCCTCTAAGTAATATATAAATATGTATTCGATAATTTTTACTTTTCCGGCTGTTATATATAACAGAGGGAAAGTGTAGCGCTGGGTCAAAAAATGACCCCTCCCAAATTTTTTTGGATGCAGGATACCTTGAAATTTCGAGATATGCAAAATATTTGAGGTTTTTCTATATCAGACAAAAAACTATCACACGTAAACTGGAACAATATACTACAAACAACAATTAACACCTCAATACTACTTTCAGCAGTCAAAAGGTTTTAATAATCTAACGTTTTCGGCTGTCTTTCAGAGGTCCTCCTCAGGATGAAACATTAAAAATCAGTTCTATCTTTTGAAGGATTCTAATAATCGAATACAGCTGTGTTCCAAACTTTTAAATATTTAAACGATGCATACGATATAAAAATCGTTACGTTTACAACACAAAAAAATTATTATTTTAAAATAACGCTATACATAAATTATTATTGTAGAGTTGTGAAAATTAGCGCAATGTAAACGATTTGTTTTACAATAATGCTATACATTAATTATTATTATAGAGTTGTGAAAATTAGCGTGATGTAAATGCTGTTTTCTTATACAAAGCAGAAAGATTAAAAATAATTACACTTCCGATTATTGTTGTGCTTTGTGGCAATGTAAATAATATTTCCACGATTGTGGAATCGGAATATAATCGGAGTTGATGCAGTTTCCCTTCATGGTTTCTATATAAATCTCAATAGCCTCCAACGTTTTTCTATGTGCAGATGTTAGACTGTGGGGGGGCATGATTTTGTTCATTCTGTTTGAAGCCTAATAATTTTTGTGGTCAGAGTGGTCAGAATCGGAGTCATATGGTTTAACACAGGAGTTAGTTATTAAGCGTCAAAGTGGTTGAACTAAATCATGTCTCCATTTACATTGTAACATCTTAGACGAGAACATCTTAACGGGTTTTACTGTACTATTATAAAATGGCAAAAAAACTTACTTTGAGGGTAGTGACACATTTTATTTTATTTTTTTAAATTTTGAATGCTAATAACAAGTAAAATATTCATTAAGAGATATGACACATGACTACTTTTATATCTTCACCCTGTTGACCTTTAATTAAGGACCAAAATTTAATAGTATTAATGCCCCTTTATACTCAAGCTACAGTGCCACATTTTGTTTTTAAACTTTACCCATTCTGAGATATTGTTTAATATCTCAGAATGGGTAATTTTTTGTTCTGAGATATTGTTTAATATCTCAGAATGGAAAATAAAGAAATTAAACAAATTAGATGTTAACACACACACACGTGTGAGAATTTTTCCCCTTTTATTGACTTTTTTGAGGGGTTTGGGAGGTCTCCAAACATGTAGATTTGAAAAAAAAAACTTGGAGGGTCAAATTTGACATGATTCCAATATTTTTCCGTTTTATATACTTAACAAGTTGGTAATTAAAAAGGAGTCTGAGTTGGCGGACTTTTTTGATGACTCTGACTCCGGCTAAAACACCAAAACTCCATGACTCCGACTCCACAGCCCTGCTTATAATATATATATTAAGTTAGCAGTGGTCACATTATAGTGAATCATTCTATATTAATTGAATTCTTTGACTCATACCAACTAAATAATAAGAGTCTCATACTAAAGATAATCCACACTAAGTAAGATATTTCTGTAAATTATTAGTAATTTGAATTGAAAAGCAGGTCTACATTCTTTATCTAAAATTTACTATTTAGAAAGATTAAGGTCAAATATTTTTGATTGATATGTATAGATTGTCATTTGAGTTTTTATTCTATGTAGTTTTTAATCATATAAAGTTTATTACTGTGATATCAAATTATTTATTGCAATTAGCATTAAATCTTTTAATAGCTTTTAAAATTACTATTAATTATAAATAATTTAGTTAATTAATTTTTCTAGGCCTCAATCTTATGAATTTACAGAAACTGGAAAAAGAAAACTTAATACATATTTTTCAAGTTCATGTAAAAACAGATTTTTGTTAAATCAAAATGTTACTAATCCTTTTCTCTCAAAAGGTGAGTAAAAATAGATTTTATCTTTTGAACTGATATATAATTAATCTATTACTGAATTTATTAAATTTAAAATTTATTGTTTTTCTTTACCTCAGCCATACCTATTAATTAATTTTTTTTTTTTTTTCATTGGGGATCATCACTTCCCTTTACAGGGATCAGAACACCCCGCACCACTATTGCACAACGGGGTTTGTTAATTTCTTTGTTTGTTACAATCTTTAATACAGTAATTTAACATAACAAATAAAATAAATAAAAGAAACAATTAACATACTACTGGGCAACTCGCCCAGGATCAAATTACAATTGAGCGCTCTTGCTCTTATGAACCTTCCTAAAGAAAAACTGAATTTCTTTGTATGTCGTATCATTCCGAATCAGGTTATAAATACTACAGGGCCAACCTAGCCCCTCAGCCAACGCAACCGATTTCAATAAATGTCTCTGATATTGCCATTGTATACATTCATAAATGATGTGTTGCAAATCCTCTATAGCTTCACCACAAATACAACCATATCTAACATCAAGGTTAAAACGCCTTTTAAACTCTCCCAGACCATCGTGCCCGGAGAGGAAAATCAGTACCACTCTATCATGACTCAGCCATTTCATTTGCTTTAACCGTTCTTCAATATTAGGCAAATAGCCAAAAGTTTGCCTTCCTTTATCACTGGTTGTCCAATTATCTTGCCATATTCTTATAGTTTCATTTCTCAAAAATATCTTTGCCCAGCACTTTGGTCTTATATCGAATATAACCTGTGTATTACTTATCGCCTCCTTTGCCAATCTATCCGCCCTTTCATTTCCATAGATTCCCACATGGGCACGAACCCATTTAAACTTAATACTCTTTAGCATCCTTTTATCATACAAGAGCTTTTTAATATTATATACTTGTCGTTGTTTCAAATTCTGACTTAATAAAGCTTGAAGGGCACTAAGGCTATCTGTACTGATACATACACTTTCTCTCCTATTGTTTTGAATACACTGCTTTAGTAATTGCCAAAAGCTCAGCCTGAAAATTTGAGCAATACTCTTCTAGTTTATAATTTTGACTATAAATTTCTTCATTTCTTTTGTACACCACAATTGCAGCTCCGGTCCCTTCTTCGGTCTTAGAACCATCAGTATAAATTTCAGTATAGCACCTTTGCTGATCCATCTCTTGTACCCTAAACTCCATTGCCGGATGAGGCAATTCCGTAATTAATATGTCTCGTTCATAATTGCCTATCTCAAAATTCAAGGAAGATAACCTCTCTGTATTACTTGTCTTCAACCAAAAACGTTTGGCCCGTTCCTCGATAACTAATTCAATTGGAGCCTTGCCAGCCAAAACCATTAGCCCCTCTGTTGATGTCGTCCTATAACATCTCGTCAATCTCAGCAAAGCTATTCTCTGTGCTTGTCTAAGATGCTTATTCTGCAATGAGTTATGTACCTTATCACACCAAACTGTTTAGCAGATTTCCATTTTGTACAGATTATAGTATATTTTTATCGCAAATGTTATAAATTATGGTTGAGAAATAAATTATAGAGCTGTAAGTTGAAATATATAAATGATTTATTATATTATTGAAAAAAAGAAATACAGTCGACTCCCCTATAACATTGTTGATAATTCCGTTTTATATGAATTCCACGTTGTACGAGTCNAGTAGTAATACGAAAGATTCAGGACAGGAGACACCTTAAATATACAGAAGCATGACATATACATAAGAACAAACAAGCAGGACAAGCAATAAACTTTAGAGAATCGTATAAAGTCTCTGCAGCGTGGAGACCAGGTGTAATATGAATATATCAGTAAAAAAAAAGGCATGGACAGTTAAAGAAATAGGCACAGTTGTTGCTTTTTATCTTATCAGTTAGGTTAATTTATTAATTTATTTTTATTTTTTATGTTTAGTTTATTTATTTGTTTGTATGTAATTTGCATTTTAATTACTTATTTACATATTGATAATGGACTTGTGCACTTGACATTAAGAAAGTTTAATAGTTTAAAAACGTTCCAAAATAGGTTTTGTTCTGTAGAAATCAGAATCTTTTGATTCTTTCCTGAAGATCAGTCAACTGGCCAAAAGCATCAGAAGATTTAATAAAAAGACCGCATATTAAAAGGTTTTTAAGGTTTGGTTGTTTGTAAATGCAGTTAGAGAAGAGAGTTAGAAAATTTTTTAAAAACTGGTTTGTTGAAAATAACTTGTAAAAAAACAATTTAGCACTAGTAACATATATACAAGTACTACAGTATATATGCAGTATACCTTAAAATTGTTTTATCTCATATGTAAAATATAATATTTAAAGCTTGTTATAAAACAATTACATTTTCTCTGGTTTTAGCTATTTCTGTCAATATATCCATAATTTGATATTATTATATCATCATCCAATAGATAAACATTAACATTATAAAAATATCTTTTAAGTAAATTTTAAATTTATGTAAATTTAAGATTGAAAATCTTAAATTTTAAATTAAGATTGTAAATCTTAAACTTATGGAAATTTAAAATTTACTTAAAAATTATTATATTTTCTTTTGTTTTGTATTAATTTATCTTCTGAATATTAATTAAATGATAAATATTATTTGGCTTCTTAAGAAGTTATTTGATTGTTTAAGTGAAAATTATAGTAGATATGTTAAATTCTATAACTTGACAAAATCTTAAATATTTAATATCTAATTTAGAATTGATATATTTTCTGTTATTCTTTGTGTATGTTATTATTTTGTTCTTAAATAAATTTTTAATTTAATCTTTAGATATCCATTTTAATATAAAGTAAATGCATATTTAATTTTTAGAAGAAACTAGAGATGAAGATAAATACTTTNTATAAATTTCTTCATTTCTTTCGTACACCACAATTGCAGCTCCGGTCCCTTCTTCGGTCTTAGAACCATCAGTATAAATTTCAGTATAGCACCTTTGCTGATCCATCTCTTGTACCCTAAACTCCATTGCCGGATGAGGCAATTCCGTAATTAATATGTCTCGTTCATAATTGCCTATCTCAAAATTCAAGGAAGATAACCTCTCTGTATTACTTGTCTTCAACCAAAAACGTTTGGCCCGTTCCTCGATAACTAATTCAATTGGAGCCTTGCCAGCCAAAACCATTAGCCCCTCTGTTGATGTCGTCCTATAACATCTCGTCAATTTCAGCAAAGCTATTCTCTGTGCTTGTCTAAAATGCTTATTCTGCAATGAGTTATGTACCTTATCACACCAAACCGATGCGGCATATGTCATTATTGGAACAAACATTCCATCATAAATAATTTCCATGGCCGAAGACCTAAGGCCCCAAGTACCATTAGCAACTTGTGCCAATTTACTAAAAATAATATTACTCTTAGTTTTAAGTCCTTTAATATGTTTATTCCAGCTCATTCTATTGTCTATCACAACTCCCAAGTAATTTAATTTCTTTACTATCTGTATTTTTTCATTTCTCATCTTAATGATTGGAAGCCTTCTCTCGAAAGCCGATGTAAAATCCCTTGCCAGAATCATAACTTTAGTTTTTGCAGGATTAAAATCCAATTTGTTTTCCTTACCCCATTTATCAATGTCTGTTAGAATGTTATTACATTCTTTTTCGATTTGTCTACGTGAATAACCAGCCATAACTAATATAATATCATCTGCATATGCAGTACACCTTGTTTCAGTGTCCTGAATCTTCTTAATCAGTGCATCAAAGTAAATAACCCAGAAACTAGGGCCCGACTTCGGCCCTTGCGGGCAACCTCTCTCCAATTCTTTTACAATCTTTGTATAATTCAAATGATATGTTGCAGTACGATCTTTAAAATAATCTTTCGCCATCAAATACAGATTCCTCGGGCACCTTTTCTCTCTTAATTGCCATAAAATAAAATGCCACCATGCATTGTCAAAGGCACCTCTTATATCCATACTTATTGCAACTGCATACTTAGCTGTTTCCAGCACATTTTTAATATCCTTTATAACTTTGTTGATTGCATCTTCTGTGCCCCTCTGAGCTCTAAATCCGTACTGTAATTCGCTTATCCTTCCTTCACCTTCCATATACCAATTTATACGCCATATCATCAAATCATCAAGCACCTTGCCCATAATGGGCAGGAGACTTATCGGCCGGAAACTACTAGGATCTGAAAGATCCCTCTTCCCCGGCTTGGGAATGATCACAACTTTAGCCATTTTCCATCTCCTTGGGAATATTCCATAATTCAAGCATTGATTGTATACTTCTATGAGTGCCTGTGGATTGGTTTCCCAAATCGCCTTAACTATCTGTATTACAATTCCATCTTCCCCTGGAGCCTTATTTGCTTTGATCCTATTAATACTATCTTGAATTTCATTCTTTGTAAAAGGTGGGTCATCTCTTTCAACATATTCCTCATCCACTTTCTTCCTAATCTCACTTTGATTTTCATTATTTTCTGAATGTATATCCCTTGGAAAAAACATTTCTAGGAGGAAGGAAACAGAATCCTCCAAAGTCAAGGTATCTCCATTTTGTGTCTTAATAGTCGATGTTATCACCCTTGTTTTTAATTTACCAGTGCTTAACTTAAACACAAAGTTCCAGGGATTACCAGAGTTTTCTTCACAAAACCGTCTCCAAGAATTTACCTTATATTCCTTAATCTTGTTTTTATAAAATTTTTCGAACCTTAAGAAAGCATCCCTCCTTCTTCCTCTTTCACTTGGGTTATTACAATGCTGGAACCTTCTTCTCAATTTATTATTCTGTTTCCTGATATAGTATAACTCACTATTCCACCAGGGAACTACATGTTTATTTTGCCTTTTAAGGGGAATACAATCCCAACAGATTTCATTAACTTTATCAATAAACTTCTCAATTTTTTGTACTGTTTCTTCCCTATTAATACTTTCCCTATTTACTATATCACTCAATTCTTTTACACATCTATCAAAGAATCTTTCCCATCTTGGCCTATTGACATCATATCTCCTTTCCTCTACCTTTGAACCACTTTTAGGTACACTTACTGTAAAACATATGGGCGAATGATCACTGAGACACCCTTCACTATCCACTTCCCAGTCACTAAGCGACACCAATCCATTATCATTACAGATTGTCAAATCGATCCAACTACAGCCCCTTGGACCAACAAATGTCGGCGGAGAAGTAGGATCATTAACTATATGCAAGCCATGCATTGCCAAGAATTCCATAAAGCCATCAACTTCTGGATCTTGATTTGGGTCTTCCCATATCGGAGAATGAAGATTAAAATCACCTCCAATAATTATTGCCAGATCTTGAAATTTTTTACAAATTTTGTCTATATTATCATATGTGCAACTTAAGTCTTCACCAAAAACTCTGTAGATGCTTACAATAATTAACTTATTTCCAGCCACATTAAGTTCTGCACATACACACTGTTGATTGCTTACTTCAGAATGAAAATGTATATCAATATCCATTATTGATACCGCAATAGTTGCTTGCGGTTTGACAGTACCTTGATGAAGTACCTTTATTCTTCTACTTAAACATGCCACTTTATCATTAACTGTATATGGTTCTTGCAACAGTGCGACATCCTTTGATTCTAGTCTTTTATTCGTCATTGAATTTGCTGCAATTGCCCTCTGCATATTTCCTTGTATTATTTTAATTACTTTTTTCTCATTAATTGATTCCACCTCCATAATCAGTCCGACTAATAATTGTTGCCTTCGCCCTCAATACCAATGGACATTTTCTATCTAGGGCATTATGCCTTGTATCTGCCAGTTTATCCCTCTTACAGTTACAACACATTCTAACAGTATTTTTATTCGGACAATCTCTGTATCTATGACCCTCTCCACACTGACTACATGTGGGGGTCTCTTGCTTGCAATCCCGGGCAAAATGCCCCATTCTACAACAATTAAAACACTGTACTATAGGTACAAAATCCTCCACTGGGCATCTCACCCATTGTAAATTCAGTTTTCCAAGCTTTAATAGCTGTATTCTATTTTGAGGGCTAACATCAACCACCCAACTAGAGGTGGATTTATTCCTATTTCCTAGGGGAAATCTAACCATGAAACCCCTTTCAAATTCTTCAAATCCTGTATTATTTCCCTGCAATATTTCATTTTGCTGATATACATACTTTATAATATCATCTTTTTCAATTTCTTTTGGTACCAAATGTATAATTACTTTTGGCACTCTTATCTTAGGCTCAGGTGCTGTCATTCCTGATATCTCAACCACTGCCTTTTGTAGCTTGATCTTGTCACTCGTCTTTTCAACTTCAATAGCAATTGCTCCATTTCATAACTTCCTTAAATCTTCACCCTCTGTTAATATTTCTATGATTGTTTCAACTTTCCTGAGTATTTGTGGGATATGATCCCTTGTTTCTATTTTCGAATGAGCATTAGATACTAGATATTCGTGTAGTTCATCTTGAACCTTTTGAGCAGCGGTAATCCTGTTACCTTGCAATCCATCCTGCCGACTTGGCAGTAATGGAGTTGAATCCTGTGGCTCTTCCTCGAACACTTCATCACCCCCTTTCCGGGCAAGAACAAAATGTGGAGGCTTACTCGCCATCACACAACCAAATAGCCTTAAAAAAGGCTTTTAAAAGTCGCAACTACCTTTAGCTTCCCTAAAAAGGTACTAACGGGCCACACCACGTGGAGGTAGGTAGCTACTTTCCCAAGAGCTCACGATAAAAGCAGCGAAAAGATCACAGAGAAAACGCTCCGGAATATTCGCCAAAAAACACAATCGGAAAACTCACAATGGGACCAGCGGCCCGGCGGAAAGGGCTGTTACACCCACACCAATATGGGTTTCGGCCGGACTTGTCTTCCTGCCAGGCGCTACATCGTGCAGTTTCTCTGGTTCGCCAGAACCGCCGGCAGGGCCTCCACACGTCGCTCGTTTCGATGGACGTCGCGGGGGCTTTTGACAACGTCTGGTAGCCATCCATTGTGGGTGAACTGAGGAAGGCGAACCTGCCGACCACCCTTGTATCACTTACCAGGAGTTTCCTGAGCGACATCGAGGTAATTTACGAAACGCCGAGTGCAAGACATACGAAGATACTGGAGAGGGCTGTCTCCAAGGATCCTGTATCGGGCCTTTACTTTGGAACATTCTAGTGGACACGGCGCTGCAACTAGTCCTCCCGGACGATGTCCAGCTGCAGGCATATACTGACGATCTGTTGTTAGTAGTTGCAGGCTACAGCCGTAGCGACATGGAGAGTCGCGGCAACGAAGCTATAGAACAACTCATTCACTGGGGAGAGCTGCACAAGCTTTCTTTCAGCCCCGAGAAATCGGAGGCCCTGATGGTGGCCCGGACTGGAGTGTTGGCCCGTCGACCAATATACCGGATCCGGGGAAACCCCATCAGAAGGGTGAACGAGATCAAGTACCTCAGTGTTACCATCGATCAGACACTATGCTGGACGCCCCATTTGAGGAACGTTTGCGAGAAAACGAACCTCATGATAGCAGCACTATCAAGACTAGCGAGACAGCTCCGCACCCTAGTGAGAGGACAGTCAAGTGAGAGGACAGTCAGTGAGAGGCAAGACTAGCGAGACAGCTCCACATCCTAGTGAGAGGACAGTCAGTGAGAGGACAGTCAAGTATAGTGTTAGCTCACGCTAACACTATACTTGACTGTCCTCTCACTGAGGCTTTCTGCCGAGGGGCCGACCAAGTCGACTGGTCTCGGCCACCTGAACAAGTACTTCGAACGCTAACAGCTAGTAAAGGAAACTTAAAGAAACTAAAGGAATTGATGGAAATGGTCATAAACTTATGATCTATGTGCCTCGTTTCTAAGCGGCATAAACGCCCTCAGTCGAAGACGAAGAAAAGGCATAGTCTCTCAACCCTGTGGTGCCAATTTGGCGGGGCAGGGAAAGAGATCCCTTTCGGGGAAACGTCCTTAAGAGACTTAGTAGGCACAATCTTAGCTAAGAAAGATATAATCAAGATGACTCAAAGAGTTAAAGGAGTAACAAAAATTACATCTGAGAAACAAAGATGTTCCATCCATGAAAAAATGGAGAGATTGCTTTTAATTTGGATAAAAGAAAGGGAAATGAAAAAAGATGTAACTAGTATGACTATCATTCAAGAGAAAGCTAGAGAAATTTTTGAAGAACTGAAGAAACAAACTCCACATTCGTCACATGAGGAGATAGAATTCAAAGCTACTACTGGATGATTTTCAAAGTTTAGAAGGAGAACTGGCATTAAACATGTGGTGATTCACGGTGAGTCTGCTAGTGCAGATAAAGAAGAAGCTGAGAAGTTCTGTCTCAAATTTGAAGAATTCATTAAAAAAGAAGGATATTGTCCACAACAGATTTTCAATTATGATGAAACTGGTTTATTTTGGAAGCGCATGCCGAACCGTACTTACATTACAAAAGAAGAGAAAAATATTCCTGGGCATAAACCCATGAAAGACCGATTGACGTTACTTTTGGGAGATAATGCTAGCAGTGATATGAAGCTTAACCTACTTCTTGTCTATCACTCTGAGAATTCTAGAGCATTCAAAAAAATTCCGTAATTAAAGAAAAACTGCCAGTGATGTGGAGATTGAATAAAAGGGCATGGGTCACGCAGACTCTTTTTAAAAAATGGCTGTTTGAAGTTTGTGTTCCAAGCATCAAAGATTACTTTCAGACCAATAATTGCCATTGAAACAATTGGACAATGCACCAGGACATGCAAAAGACCTTGAAGCTAATTTGCTGGAAGACTTTCCCTAGCTGACAGTTCAGTTTCTACCTCTGAATACCACTTTGTTGATTCAACCAATGGATCAAGAGGTTATTGCAGGTTTCAAGAAATTGTATATTCAAGCACTGTTTCATAGTGTTTTGAAGCATGCCAGTTCTTTTCAACGGTGACATTAAAAACGTTTTGGAAAGAAAAATTTGATATTCTTGAAGCTATATGGCTCATTCAAAAGGCGTGGTCAGAAGTCACTCAACGACAGTTGAATTCTGCTTGGCAAAAGCTGTCCCCCCTGCATTCAGGGAGATGGAGATGATGTCCCTGAAATTATGGATTAAATTGTGACAACTGTTAGAGATATGGAATTGGAGGTGAATGAAGATGACATTGAAGAGCTCATAATGGAACCTGAAGCTGGATCTGATGACAGAAGAACTCCAAGAACTCTTGAATGAAGAACACCGAGAAACTCAGCGAAATGTGTTTTCTGAAAAAAAAGGAAGACGAATGAGGGTCAAAATGCCACATCTGCTATTAAAGATCTTTTGAAGAAGTGGGAGGATGTCAGAACAACAATCTTAGAATGGCATCCAAACCAGATTGAGGTTAATAGGCTTGAGGATCTCTATGATGAAAATGCTATTAATTACTTCCGAAAAATCCAGAAGAAGAGAGAAAAGCAATTGACATTGTACAGATTCTTTAATGTCTCACAAACAGAAAAACAATATGACCGATAAACATGCAAGACTGTGTATACAGTTGACCTCCCCTACAGCAATGTTGATTATTCCGTTTTATATGAATTCCATGTTGTACAAATCACTTAGATTTTACAAATACGTGAACCGTTCACAGCCCAGCACACGTATTTATAAAATCTAAGTGACTCATACAATATGGAATTCATATAAAACAGAATAATCAACAGTGTTATAGGGGGTTGACTGTATATGTATTTTTATTATTACATATAAATATAGTAAGAAAGTATATAATTTTTTATTTATTTTTTTGGGGTCTCCAGAACAAATTAATCAAATTTCCATAAAAATCAATGGTAAATTGATAATCAGTTAATGAACAATTTGGATAGCAAACAGAGTCTTGGAACAGATTATGTTCATTAACCAATCACCCACTGATAAACAAATACACACATCAGCCGAAACTCGATAATAAGCAAATATACACCTACCACTGCTGTAAGTGATCAGGCTGAAATTTGGATATAATCATTATATCCAGATTTCAGCCCAATCATTTATGGCAGTAGTTGGTGTATAATCACCCACTGTATTGCAAAAAATGTGTGTGGAATAGTGTGGGTTACTTCTTGCTTTATTTTCAATTTTGTCCTTAGCTAACAGAGATTGTTCATCCAATAAGTTGACAAGAGAATAAAATTTTCTTAGAACTATATAATGACATGTAATATGCAATCCACCTAGTTGTATGATTGACACTATGTGCAAATAGTCTTGGCATAAAAATTTCAGAAGATAAACAAATATTTGTTTATCCTCTGAAATTGTTTATTATCAGGACTAGTTAGATATCAATAGACAGGGACATTTGACTGGATACAGCCGGTCTTTTTGTCATTTACATCATAACTCTTTTGGATGGGCTGACATGGAGATGCTTTGAATAAGGGAAAGAAATTGGCTTTTAGATTTTTATGCCAGGATTGGGGGTCACATCAGTCTACCTCACCATCATTGAATGGTGAAGTGAGATTGATCCACATTATGCTTAGAAAGACTTGAAAAAGTATTAGACAATCTTTAAGGAATTTTTATTCCAAGTGTTTCTCTTATGTCCTGCTTGGAAGAAAAGACTCAGCAGGCAATTAGTTAGATATCTTGTACAGATGCAAATAGACTTAGGCACTTCCTCCACTGATACTTAATTATAAAATGTCTTGAATCTTTTCAGTACAATGCAAAGCACAGAAAGGGGTCGAAGGCTGAACCGGATGGTATCAGGGACAGGAAAAGTGGTATCACAGACTGGAAGAGCTGTGGGTAAGTCCTCTCAGCAAATTTTTCAGTTTTAATGGATATTGATATTTTTCCTTTCTTTTCATTTGTATCTCTTCCACTTGACAAAAAAATGAGTTCTTGGAAAAGACCCTCCAAATGAAGGGTGTGTTTTCCAGGAACTTTTGCATGAACCAATCCTTCTTTTTATTGGGAAGCATCAACAGTCAGTTTCAACATTCCCTTCTCACTCGATTTCTTTCGCAGGAGGAGCCATCTCTGGAGCAAGATCAGCCGTCTCTNCAGGATTTTTTTCTTCATGCGAAGACATTTCTTATGGTATAAGTAGGGTGGGTATTATGACAATGACTTTGAATATTACGTAACCGATCGCTCGATTTGTTGTCCCCTGGACGTGCTGCCCGCATGCAGTGCACACCTTGCACGCCCACTTACGGTGGGCCTGGTCCACATTGTACTGTAAACATCACCAAATTGTAAACATGTACATTTACAAGTATTGTACTGTATGTACATGAATTTGTAAATTTAGATTACTTGTTTTCTGTACTATATTAAAACCTAAAATTTATTTGTTTGTAAGCTTAAAATATATTCTTATTAGCCATATATTATTAAAAATTCATTTATCAATAAAATACAGAACTGGGAATGGTTATTTGTGGTTTAGCATAGTGACAAGTAAATTTGACTTATGTCACCTCTCCTGGAACAAATTACCAACGTAAAGTGAGGTATACTTGTATAGAATACCTATACAAGATGAAAGACTGCAAAATGAGCTGTACTACATTGGAGCCACAGGAAGGTCATTAAAAGAAAGATAAAAGAGTATTAAAGGAACATATGAAATGCACTAGCGATTTATGTTATAGCAAACCCAACAGAGGTTACAGTGGAGTGGGAAAGAGCAGTAGTAATACGAAAGATTCAGGACAGGAGACACCTTAAATATACAGAAGCATGACATATACATAAGAACAAACAAGCAGGACAAGCAATAAACTTTAGAGAATCGTATAAAGTCTCTGCAGCGTGGAGACCAGGTGTAATATGAATATATCAGTAAAAAAAAAGGCATGGACAGTTAAAGAAATAGGCACAGTTGTTGCTTTTTATCTTATCAGTTAGGTTAATTTATTAATTTATTTTTATTTTTTATGTTTAGTTTATTTATTTGTTTGTATGTAATTTGCATTTTAATTACTTATTTACATATTGATAATGGACTTGTGCACTTGACATTAAGAAAGTTTAATAGTTTAAAAACGTTCCAAAATAGGTTTTGTTCTGTAGAAATCAGAATCTTTTGATTCTTTCCTGAAGATCAGTCAACTGGCCAAAAGCATCAGAAGATTTAATAAAAAGACCGCATATTAAAAGGTTTTTAAGGTTTGGTTGTTTGTAAATGCAGTTAGAGAAGAGAGTTAGAAAATTTTTTAAAAACTGGTTTGTTGAAAATAACTTGTAAAAAACAATTTAGCACTAGTAACATATATACAAGTACTACAGTATATATGCAGTATACCTTAAAATTGTTTTATCTCATATGTAAAATATAATATTTAAAGCTTGTTATAAAACAATTACATTTTCTCTGGTTTTAGCTATTTCTGTCAATATATCCATAATTTGATATTATTATATCATCATCCAATAGATAAACATTAACATTATAAAAATATCTTTTAAGTAAATTTTAAATTTATGTAAATTTAAGATTGAAAATCTTAAATTTTAAATTAAGATTGTAAATCTTAAACTTATGGAAATTTAAAATTTACTTAAAAATTATTATATTTTCTTTTGTTTTGTATTAATTTATCTTCTGAATATTAATTAAATGATAAATATTATTTGGCTTCTTAAGAAGTTATTTGATTGTTTAAGTGAAAATTATAGTAGATATGTTAAATTCTATAACTTGACAAAATCTTAAATATTTAATATCTAATTTAGAATTGATATATTTTCTGTTATTCTTTGTGTATGTTATTATTTTGTTCTTAAATAAATTTTTAATTTAATCTTTAGATATCCATTTTAATATAAAGTAAATGCATATTTAATTTTTAGAAGAAACTAGAGATGAAGATAAATACTTTTCTTTAAAATTTACATCTATAAAAAGAAATTTGTCTCTCACATCCTTAGAAGAAGATACACACAACATTTTCACTCAGAAGTATCATTCTTCTAAAATTCACAAAAAAGATGATGATGATGATTATGAAATGCCAAAATATAAATTTGAGTCATTGTGTTTTGAAAATGTATCTAAAGATGAATTTGTAAAAGAAATATTAATGCTTGATTTAGTAAAAGAAGAAGAAGAAAAATTAAAGGTATGATAGTTTTTCCAATTGTATATTTTATATATAAGTAAGTAATAATGTTTTAACACTTTTACAAACAAGGTGTCTATAACTAAAGTTCACATATTCTGAGCAGTATTATAATCAAAATACATTAGTGATTATTTACTAAATATACTAATTACTTAGCACTATTGAATAAATAAATTGTAACACTATTTCTCACAGATTTTGTTTAGGATTTATTTAAAATTTAGCAAAATCAATGATCATTAGCAATTTTCAATTTCTTAAGATCATTATCATCATTATTTAATATATTTCAGAATTTGTCATTTATTAAAGGATCAGTACAGGTTATCTCAGAAAACTTTCTATATTCAATATTTTGAAAAGATATTAAATATAGAATCTTCATTAACATGAACATGTTTAACACATTGACTACCCAACTATGAGACAACTTGTAGTTTGCGTTATTTCCTAGGATGCCACCTACAAGTTATTTGTGCAGCTACGATGAAATTCATAGTATATCAGTGTAAATATGAATAGATTGCCTCGGGGCAAGAACAAAAAATCAAGGTTGGCTTACATGAACAGAACATTTATTAATAAATGAACAGAAAATATAATCATAAAAAGTTTATTCAAAAGCAAAAGCATATTTTTATTGTTTTGTGATAATTTTTAAAACAATCTTCCACACAAATGGCTGGCAGATTGGACAGAATTAACACGTTTCTCGGCTTTTTTTAGCTTTGATACAAATTTGACATAACTTTCAGATGCTGTGTTTTTTTTTTTTTTTTTTGGTAGGTGGGATATTTTGTAAATAATGAAGCTCTTGCAATTTAATTTTTTTTGAAACTGGTTGAATCTCTTCTCCAATCAATGTATTGATGAATGCTTCTCTAAACTTTATAAGTTTTATTTTAGAAGAAGTTGCTTTTTGAAAAAGTTTGTGTGCATTGTATATATATATATCTCTATAATATGTAATGCAACCTTTTTGGGCCATCTAATAGTTTTTCTTATACCCTGTTTGCACACAATCCATGACTCACTTTGATCTTGATTTATCTACAATTTCAATTCTGACTGTCACTAGTCAAATGTCATGCTGTTCGCACAGGCAGTCCACTTGAGAAGAACCCGGCTATTACACATGATGACAAAACTGACATAACTACGCATTTAGTCATGAACACCAACAAACAAAATGGAAGTTTTGATTAGAAATAAATACTTTTTCTTGCCATATATCTAATAATAGACAGAGGTCATCGTTTCTTCAGTTGTCTTTTTTATTTCTCTGTTAATAGCAGGGCTGTGGAGTTGGAGTCGTGGAGTTTTGGTGTTTTAGCCAGAGTTGGAGCCGTCAAAAAATCCACCGACTCCGACTCCCTTTTACTTGCCAACTTGTTATGTATATGAAACGGAGTCGGATGGTAAAGAAAAGTTGGAGTTGGACACTACAGCCCTGGTTAATAGCCCAACACGTGTTCTGTAGCCATCTTGTATTTTCTCATGCACGTGGGATTGTGGGATCTCTCTTATGACTGGATCTAGTTTCAAGAACTCTCTTGAGTCAATTGCAATTGAACCTCATTTCAGTCAAGATTGAAGAGAGGTCGCACCATGGCATAGTTGCNCTCACTGAGGCTTTCTGCCGAGGGGCCGACCAAGTCGACTGGTCTCGGCCACCTGAACAAGTACTTCGAACGCTAACAGCTAGTAAAGGAAACTTAAAGAAACTAAAGGAATTGATGGAAATGGTCATAAACTTATGATCTATGTGCCTCGTTTCTAAGCAGCATCTATAAAAGATGTGTGGAGCGAGTTGTCTGCTATGCCTGTGGAGTTTGGTGGAACGACACTGCCAATGTCAAAATGAGCAGGACGCTGCTCACAATCCAAAGGCCCGCTGCCCTGCGGATCACGAGAGCTTACAGATCTGTGTCTACGGATGCGGCCCTGGTCTTGGCCAGGCTGCTCCTGCTGCCCTTGGTAGTCAGCCAAGAGGCGGCCTTCTACAGAACTACAGTAGAAGGATTACAGTCAACGCATTGTAATCAGAAGTACCCAGTCAGGCTTAGGCATAGAATAGATGTTTTCAAAGTCCATCCGGCCCAATGGATTGGACTCGGCTGGGAAGTCGGTGAACCGACTGGTACGGGTGTTGAAATATACACCGATGGCTCAAAAGACGGCAGCGTAGTAGGTGCCGCATTCTGCGTCTTCTGTAATGGAGTGCAAGTGTACGAACAGTCAGTCAGACTGAATGAGGAGGCGTCCGTGTTCCAGGCAGAACTGGTGGCCTTGGTGAGGGCGTCCCAGTGGATCCTATTACATCCGGGTCCAGAGCCGGTCACGGTTTACTCTGATAGCCAGTCGTAGCTACAGGCTTTGAACGATGGGTACCATCGCGATTCGCTGGTACACGAGATCAGATGCAAGGTGCTGAGGGCAAGGCACGAGCGACAAGTTACCCTGTGTTGTGTCCGAGGCCACACCGGGATTTTGGGTAACGAGCGTGCCGATCAACTAGCAAAGGCGGGAACTAGCAGTCCTTTTATAACGAGGACGGTTGAACCCTCGGCTGTTTATATCAAAGGTACCTTGCGGAAACGATCGATGACCATCTGGCAAGAGTGCTGGAATCAAAGTACAGTAGGTAGGTCAACTTATGCCTTCCTGCCTGTAGTTGGCCTCACTCCGGTGTGCTGCAATAGGCTCACGACTCAAATACTGACCAGCCACAGGAAGTTTCCCCACTTCCAGTCTCGTTTCGGGCAAGGAGATGGTAGCTGCTCCTGTGGGAGTTCTTGCGGAGATGCAAGACACTATACTTGACTGTCCTCTCACTGAGGCTTTCTGCCGAGGGGCCGACCAAGTCGACTGGTCTCGGCCACCTGAACAAGTACTTCGAACGCTAACAGCTAGTAAAGGAAACTTAAAGAAACTAAAGGAATTGATGGAAATGGTCATAAACTTATGATCTATGTGCTTCGTTTCTAAGCGGCATAAACGCCCTCAGTCGAAGACGAAGAAAAGGCATAGTCTCTCAACCCTGTGTTGCCAATTTGGCGGGGCAGGGAAAGAGATCCCTTTCGGGGAAACGTCCTTAAGAGACTTAGTAGGCACAATCTTAGCTAAGAAAGATATAATCAAGATGACTCAAAGAGTTAAAGGAGTAACAAAAATTACATCTGAGAAACAAAGATGTTCCATCCATGAAAAAATGGAGAGATTGCTTTTAATTTGGATAAAAGAAAGGGAAATGAAAAAAGATGTAACTAGTATGACTATCATTCAAGAGAAAGCTAGAGAAATTTTTGAAGAACTGAAGAAACAAACTCCACATTCGTCACATGAGGAGATAGAATTCAAAGCTACTACTGGATGATTTTCAAAGTTTAGAAGGAGAACTGGCATTAAACATGTGGTGATTCACGGTGAGTCTGCTAGTGCAGATAAAGAAGAAGCTGAGAAGTTCTGTCTCAAATTTGAAGAATTCATTAAAAAAGAAGGATATTGTCCACAACAGATTTTCAATTATGATGAAACTGGTTTATTTTGGAAGCGCATGCCGAACCGTACTTACGTTACAAAAGAAGAGAAAAATATTCCTGGGCATAAACCCATGAAAGACCGATTGACGTTACTTTTGGGAGATAATGCTAGCAGTGATATGAAGCTTAACCTACTTCTTGTCTATCACTCTGAGAATTCTAGAGCATTCAAAAAAATTCCGTAATTAAAGAAAAACTGCCAGTGATGTGGAGATTGAATAAAAGGGCATGGGTCACGCAGACTCTTTTTAAAAAATGGCTGTTTGAAGTTTGTGTTCCAAGCATCAAAGATTACTTTCAGACCAATAATTGCCATTGAAACAATTGGACAATGCACCAGGACATGCAAAAGACCTTGAAGCTAATTTGCTGGAAGACTTTCCCTAGCTGACAGTTCAGTTTCTACCTCTGAATACCACTTTGTTGATTCAACCAATGGATCAAGAGGTTATTGCAGGTTTCAAGAAATTGTATATTCAAGCACTGTTTCATAGTGTTTTGAAGCATGCCAGTTCTTTTCAACGGTGACATTAAAAACGTTTTGGAAAGAAAAATTTGATATTCTTGAAGCAATACGGCTCATTCAAAAGGCACGATCAGAAGTCACTCAACGACAGTTGAATTCTGCTTGGTGAAAGCTGTGTTCCTCTTGCATTCAGGGAGAGAGAGATGATGTCCCTGAAATTATGGATGAAATTGTGACAACTGCTAGAGATCTGGAATTGGAAGTGATTAAAATGACATTGAAGAGCTCATAATGGAATCTGAAATTGATCTGACGACAGAACTCCAAGAATGCTTAAATGAACACCGAGAAACTCAGCTAGATGTGTTTTCTTCTGAAAAAGAGGAAGATGAAGAAGGATCAATGGCAACATCTGCTATTAAAGATGTTTTGAAGAAGTGGAAAGTTGTCAGAACAACGGTCTTAGAATGGCATCCAAACCAAATTGAGGTTAATAGGTTTGGGGATCTCCATGATGACATTGCTATTAATTACTTCCAAAAAATCCTGAAAAAGAGAGAAAAGCAATCGTCATTGGACAGATTTTTTAACCCCTACAAACGGAAAAAACATGACTAATAAAAATGCATGACTATGTATATTTGTATTTTTATTATTACATATAAATGAACATAGTAAGAAAGTATATATAGAATATAGGAACTTTTGATTTGGAATGGATGTCACATTATTTCAATTCAAAATTTCCCCTGAACGAATTTAGATAGTTGACCTGCACGACTCTATTGCTAACAGAAAAAATATGATGTACGAGGGCAAAACCACCACTAAAAAAATTGAGAGCATTGTGATGAAAAGTTTCAGCTTGGCATTGTGACAATATCACAGTAAATAATCACTCATTAGAATTAGTTTAGTTTATTTGGTTACTACGTGTCATGTTACATGACATGTTGACATGAGCAGTCTGCTGGGGAATCCCAGCAGATTGCATGAGCATTCCAGGAAAATTTTTGTGGGAAGCTGGACCCTATTTAGATGAAGAAAACCTGAAAAACTCTGTGGCCTGCCTGTTTGCAATACCCAAAACCACAACTAATTAACTATCAGAGTTTGGTAGTTTTATGCACTCTACTACTGGAGGGCATTTATTAGAATTAAGAACGTACTGTTCAGAAATGAAAAAACCCAAGTCGTTAGATGCAGAAAATTAAATACCTACAGGGTAACACTTTCAATTGCATACATGCAAGTGCTATATGCTATTGATTGCAGTAATTATATAGTGAGTCTATTCCACACTTTATCATTGTTGCAGTAATTATATCATTGCAGTAATTGCTTAATTACTGCAATGATATAATTTTATATAATATTTAATATATACATATTTTAAAATTATATCAATTTTTATAAAGATTACAGTATAGTTAGTTTTATTATTTTGTTAAATTTTTTGCCAGTAGATGACACTACATGTAAATCAGTAAATCTAATGTAAATAGAAATGAATTGATTTACAGAAACCCAATAGATATTTTGGGGTCAGATGTACAACATTATCTAAGTTAGGGCTATAAACGTAACTGGTGAGTTTCGTAGCAATTGGTTGAACTGCCTAGAATTGTATAGCGAACAGACAAACCGACATTCTTATTTATATATATAGATATAGATGTAGGGGTCGCTCTGGAATTTACCAACCATTTCTCCAGTTATAAATATTTTTCACCACTTCTAATTATTTATTGCCATCAGTTTTATTTACTAACTAGCATCCCTGTCGTGGCCTCGTCCACTCTTATATACATATAGAACTTCAAAAATTTGAACTAATTGTTCATTAATTATTTTTGGGTGATCAATGTCTAGTATTGCAGTAGAGTTTTGCAAAATATAAAAAAAATAAAATCATAAAATATCTGAATAAGTTATATTTTGAATTTTGTCACCTGTTCATATCAAAATTATTTGATTGTTATGATTTCCAGTTCTGGAAAGCTCTACATACAATTGGCCATGGGAGAAACTCTCCATACAAAGATCCACTCCAACACATTGGAATGTTTGGCCTTGCAATTTGTTAATTGTAATAGCAAAAGAAACTTTAATTGGAAATTGTAAGCATTTAAATTTAAATGGTAGATCAGTAGGAACCATTGGGATTCTAGAAATAAATGCCCCAATTTCCCCAGTCGCTGGTCCAGTGAAAATTATAGCTTCAATGATATTGTCGCACATAACTGTAATTTGTAACTTGATACCATTACAGGGATTGGGAAAATGAACATTACATAACAACATAATTGGAGAACCAATTTTTAATTTTAATTTATGTGGTGAGAATCCAGATGGGCTGAGAACATTAAGAAACTCTTGTGGATAATGGACTGCATCATCAGTGCTTAAAACTGTATCAATCAATAGATAATCTCGGTTGTTACCATTGACTTTTTCAAGAATAATGTTATTTATTTCTTCTGCCATTATATTTCTAGGTGAAATTATGGCTCTTTCACACAACCAAAGATATGGTTTATTCAATAAATCTGAAATATCAGGATAAATTTCAGAAATCAAATCATTGACTGTACTCACTATCTTACCTATGTTTTGACTGACAGTGATGTAGTCATTTTCGTTGTCTACTGTTCCGTCACCAATTTTCAGTAACTGTTTCAGAAATGGGGGATCTCCTCCTACAAGATGAGCTCTCATGTTCATACACAAATTGAGTTTTTCAATACTATTCCAAATACGTAAATACTTTAAGCATGCTTTTATTGTATCAGCTGTTGTACCTTTTGAAATCACAGGTAAAGTCTGCAGAAAATCTCCAGCAAAAACAAAGGTTATACCATCCATCAGTCTATTATTCGATCTAAGATCTTGTAAAAATCGATCAACAGCTTCAATATGAGCCCTATGACTCACCGTACACTCATCCCAGATTATAAATAATATTTCTCAGAGAATTTTTCAAAAGTGGGCCATTTTTACAGATCAGACAAATGGATTCTCCATCAAAAATACATTCAATGGTAATTTGAAAGTCAAGTGAGCAGTCCTGCCTCCATTGAGAAGCGTTGCTGTGATTCATGAGGATGCTACAGCCAGTGCTGTACCTCCTGCCAATCTCACTTTAGCCAACAGTAAATTAATCAAAAAGGTTTTCCCAGTTCCACCGGGAGCATCCACAAAAAATACTTTGCCTCAATTATTGATCACACTATCCATAATAACATTGAATGTGTATCTCTGATCATTGACCAATTTTGGTAGATTTAACTGCCACAAAAATTATGTGATTCGTGTATGTCATAAGGATGCCTGAAAAGAGAGTTATAAGGATCATTAGAATTTTGATTATCCCTGATAGGTGAAGCCTAACCGAATTCATGTAAATATTTTTCAGATAGACAGACCACCATATTCTCTATTTCAATCAAACCTTGATTGAAAATCTCTTCAGAGAACATCAATTCATAGTTTTTTAATCAATTTTGTTCTCGATGAAGAATATCTTGGCAAAAATTTGTTCAAAATGTTTCCCATAGAATTATAGGTTCAGATGGTTGACAGAAAACTAAAATAATAGCAAATAAATTTCTCATCTTCCAAGCATTTTTTGATATGATGGCATCAGAGTGTGTGTCTTTCCAATGATTATCATTCTCTAACAGGCCTAGTGCATTACATGTGGCTTTGAAAGTAGGATGAACAATACCATTGACGGTCTTTAAACTCTTGAATGAAGTTGGGCCTCAAATGTGATGTAATAACATCCTCAGATGAAAACATTCGCCTTGATTAGGATGAATAGTGTAAACTCTACCAAGTTCTGTATGTCTTTTGATTCCAGAATAGCCTTCAACATCTAGTCCTTGTTTCCTTCAAGAAAATCTATTATTCAACCAAGTATAATACCCTGGAACCTTGTGATATAAAAGTGTTCTAGTAAAATCATTTGATGAACATAGATAAAAAAAAAAAGTGGTCAGTGTTGTTTTCCATGGATTATTGATGACTTGATGAATATTATCCTCAGTGAAGTAAACTGTTTGATTATTTTCAAGATGTACAGCTAAATGGATCACAGCTGGAAATCTTTCATGAATAGAAAAATCAAAGAATTGCCAAAATGTTTTTGAAGAACATATGTAACAACCATTGATATAGTTGCTTATTTCATCATTCTCATCTTGAACAGAAAATGTGGCTTGATCAGAGCCTTTATTCACATACTACTTGTGTTACCTGTCATTGACAGGAGATATTTATTTGGTGAAATTATGTTTACTTAACTAAAGAGTATATCTGCAGAGAATTGTGTTACAGATTCATTATATTCTTATTAAAGATGTGGAATATTTTGTAGATAAACTTATTGAATAACCTCCCGATATACCAGGTGTATAAGCTTAAATCCGCTGTTTGCTAATAGATGGCGTAAGCGAGCGTATTAAGTTACCATGATGACACCATATTGTTTTTTTGATGATTTTGATGTCTGTCAACATTAATCAGTGCACATCATCAGATATTTCATACAACAACATATATTTTTTTTTGTAATCATGTCTACTTTTGTGCCAGAAAAAGAGCATATGCGGCAAGCTTTGCTTTTCTGCTTTAATTTGAAGAAATTGGCTGCCGAAGCACGTCAAATGCTTGTGGAGGCTTATGGAGACGGACCTTTATCGGAAACCACGTGCAGAGATTGGTTTTGTCAGTTCAAAGATGGAAATTTTACCTGAGCAACAAGAAGCGTGAAAATCGGTCCAAGAAGGTTGAGGACCATCAACTGCAGGCTCTTTTGGATGAGGACGATACCCAATCGCAAAAAATGCTTGCCGAGCAATTGGGTGTTACTCAACCAGCCATTTCCATGCGTCTACGTGCCATGGGAAAGATTCAGAAGATCAGAAAATGGGTGCTGCATGAGTTGAACGATAGGCAGATGGAGCGATGCCAAAACACATGCGAAATCTTGCTCGCCAGACAAAAAAGAAAATCATTTCTGCATCGGATTGTAACTGGCAATGAGAAATGCATATATTTTGAGAATCCTAAACGCAAGAAATCGTGGGTTGATCCAGGCAAGCCATCAACATCTTTCCCAAGACCAAATCGCTTTGGACGGAAGACAATGCTGTGCGTTTGGTAGGATCAGCAGGGTATTGTCTACTATGAGCTGTTGAAACCTGGTGAAACTGGCAATGCTCACCACTACCACCAACAACTGATCAAATTGCACTGTGCTCTGCGTGAAAAAAGGCCGGATTATCAGCAAAGACACGACAAGCTGATTTTCCTCCACGACAATGCACCATCGCATGTGTCAACATTGGTCCGAAACTACTTGGAGACACTCAACTGGGAGGTGCTACCCCATCCCACTTATTCACCAGACCTGGCCCCTTCCGACTATCACCTCTTTTCATCAATGGGCCACGCGCTTACTGAGCGGCACTTCGATTCTTACGAATACGTCCGAAAATGGCTTGATGAGTGGTTTGCCTCGAAAGAGAGGAAATTTTTTTGGCATGGTATCCACACATTGCCCGAGAGATGGAACAAATGTGTCACTAGTGAGGGAAAGTACTTTGAATAAATTTGTTTTTGCTTTCTAAGAAAAAAACGTGTGTTTTTCTGACTAAAAAACAGCAGATTTAAGCTTATACACCTATGTACAACATTTTGTGTTTTATCATCAGGAGAACAAATGAACAGATTTGCAGCTGCAACATAGAGTTGGCCATGTGAAAAGCAACTGCATCCCAGGTCAAGTCCCACAACTATCAGGCTTTGGCCTTGAGACTTGTTAATGGTCATTGCAAAGCATAGACCAACTGGAAATTTTAGGCGTTTACATTCGAATGGGTAGTTTGTCGGGATTAATGGTATGCTATTAAATGATATATCAGTCCTTCAGTTTTGAATGTTGGCATGAAATTTCTTTCAAGTGTAAAGTACTATTTTATTTTTCCGACTTTTTCAACGATTATTGACACAACTGTGTGCCGGAAATAGCTGTTCCCTAACGGGTACTTTACGCGGATTCGCGTTAGTTTGCCAGGCCTGGACTTTTAGCGTGCACCAAAATTAAATAATGACAAAGTTTGTCAATAACAAATCAAATATTTAATTAAAAGTTTTAGTAATAAACTATATACAAAATTTATTAAAAATCAAACAACAATTTATTCAATGAAACTCAATAAGAATCAAAGCTCAAATCAATCTAGTTTCTAACTTAATTCTATTCCCCTTTGGAATTCGACAAAAATTCAAAGATTTAACTTATATACAATAATTCTTATGAATTAAAGATCATAATCGTCACCTCAATATACTAGGAACCTATTTCCTCAATTCTCAAGACTATCTCTATTTGTCGATCCACAAATCGAATAACTTCAAAATCGCCTTGGAACTATTTGATCCTATCGGACATCTCTCTCGTTTACTGCTACGAAGCTCACCAAGCTCATTGCTAACTGGAGTTCACCTCATTTCTCTTCACTTGACATTCGGACTTTATACTGTGAGGTGACGTCACAATTTTGAATGTGATCACTCCCCTCATTTACATATTTATTTGCTAACAATAAACTTTTTCTATTTGTCTGGCAGCCTATTTTCCGACAATACTCGCTAACCTTTTACATTATTCTTTTTGACAATTTTTGGGATGTTTTTATTCTTTAAGGTTTAGCGAGCCCCTAAGTTGTGCTTGTGGGGTCTCCCCTTTTCTCGGTGCGGACTTTCTTTTTTACGGGAGTGCAAGTGTGCGCAAGTTTTTTCTATGGCGCTTTTTTCTCGTTTGTGAGTTGGTTTCTCTTCTATTTTTAAGTTTCTAAGGTGAATGGCAAGGAAATCTTCATCCTAACAAAACATAAGCCCCAAACAAAAATATAATAAAAAGCAAAAATAAAAGTAAATAAAAATAATGCTCGGACTTGGTTCCTTACACAAGTATTTCAGTGACACCAAATACTTGTCATTTGGAAGGCTTTATTGTGCTTTAAAAAATGATTAGTGTCAGGATGAGTCCCATTTAATAGTGATAGAAAAAGTTTGGGGGCAAGTACATCATCCAGTTTAACTTTGCCAGAAGAGCATCAAATCCCCTGTGATTCATTCTTTGACTTCACAGTACTGCAATACCTACATACTTTATCTATAGAACTAATATTAGTTGATGATGAATAGTCTGAGTGTCATAAATGAAAGAACTTCAGAGTTTTTGTGCCAAGGATTTGTCATTTTTGAGTAGACATAATCTTCGGTCACACAAATAAATAAAACTCGTGCAAATACAGCTAGGCCTAACGAATCACAAACAATATGTAGCGATTTGAAAACCCGCCATATGTACACATACTGCCATCTAACATGATGATGTCATTTTTTTAATGCCTCAAAATTCCCTTAGGCTTCAAAAGGGGTTTTAGGCCACCTGTTAATCTGAGGTAAAATATTTTATCTCTGGCTAGAAACGAATGTGTGACCAGAGGGTCAGCATCTCTTTTATGCCTTGTCAGGACTGACAACATGTGTCTCTGTTGACATGGAAGCTCTGTTGACATCGCTTGGTCACAGAAGCGATGGTAGGTGACAGAGCTGCAATGACTGGAGCGGTCTGCGAGACACAACACAAATTTTAGCAGGCATGACTTCAGGCTTAATCCAGATGAAGACGACACAGATTAATCACCATAGAATTTTTAGGAAAACTGTGTTTTGACCTTGAGATTCGGGGTTATTATAGTATTTCTTCCTTGAATCTCACCTTACGATTAGTCCTACGTCCCATTCTTCACTTTCCGATTGTTTTCTTCTTTGTCTCCAGGTGAAAACTGAAATCACATCAGGTCACGAGAAAGGTTTGTTCCGAGGTGTTTATTTGACACCTGTTCATTGACTCTTATTGGAGATTGTTGATAAACCCTATAAGCCTTTTGCTCATAATTTAGCCTATTGTTTCTGCTGTCTGTCATTTTAGAACTTTAATGATCGTATGCAACGTTTTTATACCTGTCAAATCGTTCCCCTTTTCCGAAAATTTAACCTAGATCAAATGTTTATGACCACTTCTGTCATAGTTTCATCTTATCCGCAGACATTCCACCTGATCCATTACATCATTTGTTTTCGTGTCGCATTTGTTTTGACAACTACAGTACAGTTTTTTTCCTTACTTCTCCCTGAACTTTGGTCCGACTTAACAATAGTGTTTTCGTTTTTAACATGTGGATATTAAATTATATTGGGTTGATGCAAAAGTTTGTACCTTTTTTTTAAAAGAATCAAAGAAAACCCATTTTACAAATAAAATTACAAAAATACTGACGGCTAGAACAGATTAATTGTATTTGCATTAATTTCTATGGGAAAAATTGCTTCTGTTAACGAACAATTTGGTTAACGAACAGACTCATGGAATGGATTACGTTCATTAACCGGGGTTACACTGTAAGACAATGGTAAATTTTAGAGGGGAAAAAAATAAACGAATTAATAATAATCAATTTTTTTCCAATCTTTTGTTTTACTTCTTTAATTTTAGATTCATTTTATTATAAAAATCATTAATATTTTTTACTTATTTAATATCTATTTCAATGTATTTTATTTTATTGCAGACACAGATTGAAATTTATAGTACTACTTCTCAGTATTTGTCTCCTCTTCAATGAATGGCTTATTTATCATATTTTACCATTAATAAAATGGCCTAAATTGTCAAAATTACCCCTATCAAGTGATGAGTTAAAGATATTACTAATTGGTGATCCACAACTTCTTGGTGATTATTTTACTGGATCGTCTTTACTTGGTCATATATCTCAATGGGATTCTGACAGGTGTGAATAAAAAAATCTTTTAATTCAATACTTTTACATTTTAAAAATTATTAACAATATTTTATAGAGAATATATTTTTCTCATTCCAGGTATAGTAGTTGCATCAAAAACATGTTAATAAAAAGGAAATGAGATTTATTGTTTTATTTCAGACTTGTTATGATGATGAGTTTATAAGATTGCATTGTAAATAATCAAAAATTGAAGTAACAAAATAGAAAATTATATATCTTAAATATAAATAAAATACCAGATAGAGTTAATTATGACACAGAATAAACATTAAATTAAAAAATAAAAATCTTCATATTTCATTCTTCTTCATACCTTTGGATCTAACAATAATCTGAAAGCTTTTGGTGGAATTAACCTTTTCTTTTATACTCTCATTCAGTTTGATATGCAAAAAAGTATTAAAAATTCCAATAATATCCTGGATATGATCCTGGTATTTTATTGATATTTATGTTTTTAATTTATATTTTTAATTGTACCATTACTAGAGGAACTTTTTAATACTTTTTTGCATATTGAAGCAAACAAGAGTCACAAAAAAAGGCTAGTTCTGCCTAAGCCGTTGTGAGATTTATTTTTAATTCACATTGCATGGGAATTCAGCAAGGTATATACAAACATAAAATAATAGTTATCTTTTGTGATTCCTGTTAGAAATTGTATTACAGTAATTGCAACAAACAGTGATGAAAACTTGTAATGCATTAACACCTATCTTAAAGTTAAGAAGACAGATATAAGAGGTAGCTAGTGGAATTGAAGGGGGTTAATGTGATAGAAGTATCTCTAGTTCCAAAGAGAGGATCATGTTGATGTAGCATTCGATGGTATTGTAAAAACAGGGATACTGTATTTATTGCATATAAGGCAAGGTTTTTATTCATTTTTCACTGCTTCAAAAACCTAGGTCATCCTATACGCACAAGCAAAGGACTCTTTGCATTTTTGCAATAATTTTTGTGAACCAGATATAGTTCATGCTGCCATTATAACAGGCTGCTATCGAGGCCAAGGGGAATGTCTCTTTCAGAGAGACGGTCCAAAAATAGTTTTGAGTAAAGGAATGACTATTACTGACTCATTAAATACTGGTCTACAGTCTATTTATGGTAAATTGGCACCTACTATAAATAAACTAAGATACATCCCCCTTTGTTTATTGGTTTAACACTATGTCCATCAATTAGAAATCGTGTTGCATCTTATTCATCCACAGAAAATAGTTCCTTGTTATTTATAAAATCATTAATGAGATACTGGTCAATTAGCAATGATTATAAATGTAGTTATTTCATATTTGTTGCATTTCATCCCACGTTTAAAAGAGGAAATTTAGTCACCAATGTATACATTAAACCAGCACATAGCCCACTCTATATTTCATCTAATTTGAATGATCCTTATCAATACAAACTGGCAGCATTCCAGGCTCTCATTAGAAAAGCATATTTTTATCACAATAGTGTACATAACAGACTGAATGAATTTAACAGAAATATCAAAACCCTGGGATATAAAACTAGCATGATAACAGGAGTGATTAGAAGCTACTAAGGTAGCAGACCAAAAACTGAAAAAGCAGACTCAATACAATTGCAAAGTCTTTATTTTCTTATTTTTAATAAGAAAATGAAAGAAATGACAGACCATAAAGGCTCTAAACTAATTATCAAAAGAAAGCCCAATATTTACAGTAGAAATCAAAAGGTTCTGAAGAGGCGATAAAAGTGTGGTCCACGTTGATAGGATTAAATCATGCCTAACCAATATAATATAATCTATGTAGATCCAGGCAAACTCAGTTGTTCAAGAATAATGAGTGTGGGAGTGATGATGATGATCAACCATACATTCCTTATATCCCCTCATCACATTGTAGATCTTGGAGTGTGCCAACTCAAAGCAGCATTGAATAATAGGCCATTCCGATACTCATGGTCAATTCGTCCATAATTATAATCTCTTGAGTAGAAAAATAGACTTCCACTGCTTACACTACGGATGCTGACTTCTAGAGGGGGCTTGTGTGACAATCACTCATCACTTCTGTATATAAAATTATAAATTTTCAGTTACAAAACCTTGTTTATTGCCTTGAGATGCAATAATGGGCAATGGAACATTCTAGAAACTTATAAACAAAGGCATCATAACCGACAATTTAATTTTATATACGTAAGTGACAAGCAATTGTCACACCATGATAAATGACTAGCTGTCAACAATTGCACTTACAAGTATAACTAATGATATAACAATATTTTACATTCACAATTTACAAAATATTCACAATTCACAAAATACAGACTTATTAATACACTTTCTCTTAAAAAGGTAAATAAAATACTATAAAATTTTAAGTACGCTTTTGTTATTAAGTGTAATTACTGTTCAAACATTACATACATCTTTATCATTTCCCAAGTAGTCAACATTGGTACTCCTATACATGTAACACAGTAATAGTTGTTAATATTTATTTAATAGATTAGCTTTATGAAAGTTTCAATGTGTGATAACCCCTCATAAATAACTATTATTTATTAGCAAAAGATTGAATTTGGCAAAATGGAATTAGAAGCTTAATAATTAAATTGGTATATGTGCATTAGTGTATAATTAAATAAATGTGTCTCAGCAGCCAAAAGTGTTTATTGATGATTTTAGTAATTACTCTTTCTGATGAGTGTGGTTTCAATTTAAAATATTGCTGTTGTCAATGTTTGTAGCTTCTAAGTGAGAAGTTACAAATCAAATAATATCTTAGTATCTGAGTTAATTATTCTTTTATTTTTAATATCAATGATATTTATGCTTGTAAATTAAGATTAATTGATTAAATTTCAGATTTGTTCAGAAGACTTTTAATTTAGCATTAAATCATATCCAACCAGATGTAATTATTCTTTTGGGAGACAATTTGGATGAAGGTGAAATTGCATCAGATCAAAAATATAAAAAATATATCAATCGTTTTCTAAATATTTTTTCACAGCTGGATTTTAATAAGGTTTGTTGTTTTTGTTTTAATAATTTCATAATTATATATATTAAGTATTATAATTCATTGAATGTATTCACTGTTATATCAATTAAATATTATACAATATATGAAAATAAAATATCGTAAAAGNCTTGGGCCTGTGCCATCTGGGCCAATATTGTTGTATTAGACCCTTTTCTAGCATCATATTTGTGTTCTCTAATTCTTACCCCGAGGTTTCTGGTAGTAACTCCTACATAATCTTTTTTTATTCTTAATAGAAAGGATCATACAGTTAGCAGAAGCCTTAGGATATAAGAGAAATATTATAATGGGTATTGTTAAAAAATTTGAGAAGAATAATGATAAAATCTCCAGACAAGGTCCATCTAAGTACACAAAACTTACATTCAACAAATATTTAGGAGGAATTATGAAGGAAATTGCAAGCGTTAAAGATTCAACGGTGATTTTGAAAAGAGCTCCCAATTTATATAAAATTCTTAGAAACAATAAAGGGGTTATTAAAAAAAGAAGATAAGGCAGGTGTTTACAAGATTCCCTACAAGAACCAGCTATTAGGAATAAAAAAAGATTACGTAGGAGTTACTACCAGAAACCTCGGGGTAAGGATTAGAGAACACAAATATGATGCTAGAAAAGGGTCTAATACAACAATATTGGCCCAGATGACACAAGCCCAAGGATCCCTGGTTGGATGGGAGGAAGCGGAAGTCGTGAGACAAGTACACTCACCAACTTTGGCGAAGACGGTCGAAAAAATGGAGATATACAGGAGCAAACTTAAAGAAGGATGCATTAATGCTAGGTATGCGGAAGGTCTACCCTCGGCTTGGAAATTTGCCGTTAAAAAGCTTACAAGTAGCACATCAACTGAAATATGATATATATTTGATTTAAAGGAAACTTAGTAGCTTCTATTTAGCTATGATAGATCGTATTAATGTTTAGTCTTTGTAGTATATTATTTATTATTAGGTATCGTTTACAATTTATTTTTTATTCTTATTAAATGATATGTTATCAGTTTATTGATATTTTTGAATTTTTGAACTTATTGTTCCATTTATGATGTATTCCATTTTTGTATGTTCTAGCCTGATGATGATCCGTTAAGTGGATCGAAAACGTTCGTTTTTAATAAAACTCCCTCAGCAAACAATAAGGTGTTGGTTACGTTATTTGTTAATTTTGTAACTAATGTGATATAGATTTGTTTCCTGATATATATTTGAATAAATAATGAAAATATAAAAGGATGAACCAACTGTTCATGCTTTACCCCCTTCCAATTTTGTTGAAACTGCACTTTAAGATAGTTGGGGCTTTGAACTAAGATCTGCAAAATATTAGATTTGAATGTTATGAATGAAAATTTTGTGGTTCTTAAGATAGAAGCCTTAATTTGTAGGTCACTCCACTTTCGTCCATATGTATGATGCACAAATGGTCAACTCTGTCCTATTATGTGTTATTGAAGTAAGCATGCAATTTTTAATTTGCTAAGTTAAATTCACAGCAAGAAGTTATCCTAATTATGTTATTCACATTTTTCATCCTAAACTGGGGTATCCACGTAAGTGATTTCAATGTGCCAAGCCAGAACATAATCATGTGACTACCATGCAAATTGCACTACTAAAACTACTATTTCATTTTTATGCTTTCTGGCAGAAAGAATTAGAATAAATCCAAGATGGATGATGATGACACAATCATCTTAGCAACATACAGGAAAATAATTCTGTGGAAAACAAAAACAATAATTTTTTATCCGTATACCTTTCTACCCTTCTACGAAAAATTTCTGAAAATTGCAAACTTCTATTAATTTCTCAGTTGTTGCATTCATCTACCTAGCTGTATTGTAGAAAATAGTGTAAAACCATATGGTTTTTGTACACGTTTTTCATCACACTCCAAGAAGGAGGAAAAATCGAAGTCTGGTGCAAGGTGATCCTAGATGGAGGACAGAGTAGTCAAATGCCTGACAATCCGACAAAAAGCTGGACGTATTATATTATATTATTAACTGTCCAAAACTTGTAAAAAATAAAATTAAAATAGAATAACTCAGGATCTATTCATTATCAAAACCTATCTTAGTTAATTATAGTCTTATCAGTCTGCTATTAATGAAATTATTATTTAATCAATTTAAATATATTAAAACTATTAAAGTTGATTTTGATGTTGTTATTAAATTATGATTTAATGTTTAAATACAAAAACTCCATTACATTGTATTTTAAAAATAATCAATTTTTTTAATAGGTTATAATTATACCAGGTGACAATGATATAGGAGGAGAAAATGGGGATGCTCTTTCTGATAAGATAGATAGATTTGATTCTTACTTTAAGAAGGATGTGTTTTTAAATGTAAAGTTTGCTGAATTTGTTAAGGTAACATGAATTATAATTATTATTTTTTCAAATACAGCAGAGTTTTGTTTTACATAGGATTGATGTACATGGTCTGTGTTAGTGCAGATAGCAAATTGTTAGGTTAACTCACTCATAGTGTCATCAAGTCCTACTCTTAATTTTAGCAAATTTCAACAGAGAACTAATGAATGCTGTTCATTATGATTAATATCTTTATTTGCATGTAGTTTTCTCAAGTAGTGTTCTTGATATGGTGTAAAATTTTGCTCTATATATGTTAAGTAAAATTTTGGTCTGATATTTCTGATTATAGCTAAAACATAAGTAAAGCCTTTAAAATGCATTGTAACATTTTTTTCTTGACCATAAATGGTTGCACAAGTGTGTAGGAAATTGTCTGAGATTACTCGGGGTGGAGCATAAATTTATGCAGAATTTTATTTTACTTAGTACCTGCTGACATGCAACCCCTATGTAAAACAAGACCATGCTGTATTAATTAATACATTTTGTAAGGATTAAAAAGTTTTTATGTTGATAAATAAGGGTATAACTTGTATAACACAAAATAATATAATAAGCTTTTTATATTAATTAATATAAAAGGCTTATAATGTTAAAAAGTAACAACAGAAACTGGATGGGATTAGTATAAACAAGCACAGGAAACCATTAATCCAGTATGAAAGTAACAATGTATTACTAAAATATTTTTGATAATTCTGTTTTATCTATAATACCCAAAGACCTGAAGATGGTTATAAAGATGATCAAAAACATTTGTTTTAGTAAATAAACAATAAATTCTTACTGGAACTAAAACGACATATAAAATAATATAAATAACACCTTTTTAACGGTCCAGCAATGATTTGAATAACCCACAAGCGATTTTTCCATTGTCTGTATAATCGCAGTTTGATTTTATTTATTTTGTATTGCATAAATTCAAATGCTTTGTCCTTTTTTTAATATTAGAATAATTGATGAAGACCGCTAAAATCGGTCAAAAACGTTTTTATAGAATTAAATGTTTTTGCTGGGCCGTTAAAAAGGTGTTATTTATATTATTTGTTTTAGTAGTAAATTGTTACTTACATACTGTATTACTGATTTTTTTTCATGCTTGTTAATTAATGTATAACACAAAACAGCATTGTAAGTACAGTAGAGCGTCGATTTTCCGAATCAATTGGGGACTGGGGTTGTTCGTATAACTGATATTTCGGATAACCAATTACGTACGAAAAAATAGTTTAACGTATCCGACGTCGAAATTTTTCTCCGTTGCATGTCGCTTCGCATTGAGTTTTCGTCGATGTTAAGCCTAACAAACACTATTGTATCGTTAAAAATTATTTTTTTATTTTGTACAAACAAAATAAATATATTGAAAAATATAAAAACAATAAAAAATTATACTTCAGATGTTAATTTAGTATCAAAAACATAAAGTATTTGAGTAGCTCAAGACATAGCCAAAGATTACAGTGCCACAGCACTGGCGAAAATTTAAATTTGCCGACTGGAATTCTNTGTTAATTTATTATCAAAAACATAAAGTATTTGAGTAGCTCAAGACATAGCCAAAGATTACAGTGCCACAGCACTGGCGAAAATTTAAATTTGCCGACTGGAATTCTTTCAGATGATTGACTTTTGGAAAATCGACGCTCTACTGCATTAAGTTATAAATTTGTTCAATCAATCAATCAATCATTTTTATTAGGTGCTCGAGGCACATACCCAGCACCGCAAGAGCACAGCTGAGAAAAATTATATACATTTTACAATAGTACATATTAACAGTGTATACAAAACTGTCAGTTAAATACAAAATATTACAGAGAGAATAATTAATACATTAATAACATTAATACAGAATAACAATGAAATATTATTACAGAATATCAATGTATACAGAGTTATCAGATGTAGAACTTAATAACTAACATGAGAAAAATAAACTTAATAACTAAAATTAAAGCTAAGAGAGAGTTCAATGGAATAATATAGAGGAAAAATGTGCAGAGCAAAACACCAGGAATAACTCCATATTCTCTTGAAATAAGTCCGTTATGGAGGAACCACAAAACTCCTTGGAGTAAACCTGTCCATAAGGATCTCCAAGACACCTAGAGTACATGAGTACTTACCGAACACAAAAATGCACTTGCAGAACAAGAATTAGACGAGGTCAAAAGTATTTCACGTGTGGATTGATTCATGGTAACTTATGCAGTAATTGATTAAAGCAAGAACAAAAATAATCAGGAGTCAGTTTATCAAAATTTTCATTGATTCCATCAGATTTATCAGGTTGGATGGTGTGAAGTTCAGAAGAAACAGTAGTAAGCTATTCTCTGATAGCAGTTGGTGCAATAATAGCATGCTGTTTGACTAGTCTGTAAAATGATTTGAAGATCTCGTTACTCATTAACAGCTCTTCATGTTTACATGGCTAGTTTAAGTTGTAATTTTTAACAGTAAGTTCTAAGGCCAGGGGTTCAGCTTCCAATGAGATACATTCAAAAAGATAATGATCAACACCATCAGGCTGATTACAGATGGAACAGAAAGAAGTTTGTTTACCAGTGAACCTTTGTAAGTAGATAGAAAACCTACCATGGCTGGTAAGAAATTGAGTAATATGTGGGCTGAGAAAGGTCCATTTATGCTTCTTGAGGTAATCTGTAATGCAGGGTATAAATTTGTAGGTTACGACATTATGGTTTTGGTCCCAAGTGTGCTGCCAACGATTTATGAGGTCGTCGCATAGTAATTTTTTAGTTGTTCTATGACTGATCTTGTTATATATAATATCAGACAGTGTATCAGTCGCAGCTTCTTTTGTAAGTTGATCAGCTCTTTCATTACCAGCTATCCCATGGTGACCACGTATCCAAGTAATACATGTTATTGGAATTGAAAATGAGAGTACGTATGTCTGTTGCAATAGGGTGCAATTTTCTGCTATGAATGAGTTCTACAGCAGAAAAAGAGTCACTTACAACGTGAATAATTTTATGGTTACAAAAAGTTCAGACCAGAGAATTGCCAGGTGAATTCCCTGCATTTCAGCCTGAAAAACCGTGCAGGTGTCATCAAGTCTACCCTTCTGATAGAAGATTTCCTCATTGTTACAATATGCAACAAAAGCACAACCAATGTGATTATTAACGCCAGAGCCATCAGAATAGATTTTAATGTCAGAAACAACAGGTGGGTCAGAACCAATAAAATGATCAATATAGGGTGGTAGACTTGATGTTATGGGACTAGTTTGTTCATAGTTACTTGCAGAGAGTTGACAGGTTGGAGTATTAATGTCAGTCCCTGTTCTAAGTTGGTGAAGTTGGTATTCCAGTTTAATGACTTCAGTAATTGGAGGTTTCCCAGCAAGTATTTGTAAGCCATTGTGAGGGGCAGTCCTATATGCCTTGGTGATTAGAAGAAGGGCTTTTCGTTGTGACGATAGAAGCTTTCTTTGCAGATAAACTTTTGACACTGCGTTTCCCTAAGAGCAGCAGCCGTAAGTTATAATTGGCACATAGATCTGATTATAGATGATACTGATGGCTGCAGAGCTTAGTCCCCAAGATTTCCGTGCAACAGAAGAAAAGGCTTGAAAAATTAGACTCGTTCTTCTGGCTATGTATTTAACATGAGCATCCCATCCAAGTCTGAAATCTAACCATATGCCAAGATATTTAATACTTTCTTTAATTGCAATTGTTTGCCCATTTATTTTTATTAGTGATACATGTCGATAGAGATTAGGACTGTAAGGTTTGTTAAAAACAATTTCCATAGTTTTATTCGGATTAAATTGTAATTTATGATCTAGTCCCCATTTGTGGATTTTACTTAGGATCTCATTGCCCTGATTTTCAAGCATAGCTCGAGATCGTCCACCAATCAATATTAATACATCATCAGCATATGCAGTAGTTTTATCTTGGCCGAAAGATTCCTGCAAGAAGGCATCGAATGTAAGATTTCATAAAAGCAGTCCACAGACTGAACCATGTGGACATCCTTGAGTGATTACACATTCAATGGAGTAAGAGCCTTGCATTAATATTGCCTTGCGGTTTGCTAAATAATTAACAAAGAGTCTATATAGATCAGCAGGACAGCCAGTTTGTCTGATTTGATATAATGTAAAAGGCCACCAAGCAGTGTCGAACGCTTTAGATATATCTAAACTGATGCCCAAGATGTATTTATTTTGTTCGCGAAGGTTTTTGATGTTAGCAACGACTTGATTGATTGCATCATTGGTGGATCTTTGTTGTCGAAAACCAAATTGTAAGTTACTAAGGAAAGAATTATGTTCAACAATCCAAGTCAAGCGGTCAGCCATTAGTCGTTCTAAAACTTTACCAAATATTGGCAGCAAAGAGATCGGTCAAAAATCATTAGAAGTACCAGACTTAGGGATAGGGACTATTTTCGCAGTTTTCCATTTAAATGGAAAAATACCCGCAATTAGGCAGGTATTGTACACAAGTACTAGATGCTGTGGTATAATTTGCCATATATGTTTAGCGATTTTGGCATTAATGCCATCAATACCAGGCATCTTGTTCGCTTTTAGTTTGTTAAAAACGTTAATTTCATGATAAGTAAAAGCAGGAGAGTTATCGGTATTAACAATAGTATTGACATCTTCTCTTAAAGATGTCTGGTATGGAGTATCTTCATCCGTGGGATCAGCTATACAGAAGGTATCAAACTGTTTGTTTAGAGTATCATGAAAATTACTGTTGAGAGTATCATTACCCGCACTAATGAGTATTTGCTGTTTCCGAAGTTTGTTCATGCATAATTTCGTAAGATACCCCCAATGGTTTTTAGAGGCATTAGTACAATATTCATGCCATGATTTAATTTTGACACATTTTATTTATTTTTTATATATAGCCTGATGATTATAGTATTGCTGTTTTAGTTGATTATGCTCACATTCAATTCTACAGGTTTGGTATTTCCATTTCAGGGCATTGTTAATTTTACAAAGCGCAGAAAGCTCCTTAGTCCACCATGATACCAATCGAAGTCTCGGAGTCATTTTAGGAATGAATCAGTTACATTCATTCTCAATTGTTTCAATATTGTAATTAAGAGAATGTTTAACAGTATCAATTCTGTTAAAATTATAACTAACAAGATTATTAATCAAGAAACATTGCATTTCCTCTCAATTAGCCAAAGCAAGATTATATCGGGTCTTAATTGGTGCGTGTGTATTATTACAATGTAAGTCATGAAGTTGAAATGAAATATATGTATGTATGGTCACTAAGGCTATTTTCACATAACACTCTCCAGTTATCCATTTCAGCAATACTCTCAGGACTACATACTGTAATATCAATTTAGGTATCCCCTTGCCTGGAAGTATATGTGGGTGGTGATAAAGGGTTATTCAGTAGATGTAAATTATTAGAGGCAAGGAATTCTTCAAATAGTTTGCCGCGGCGATCTTGTTGTTCACCTCCCCATAAAGGTGAGTGGGCATTTATGTCACCAGCAATTATGAACCTGACATTCTGCAAGCTATTTATTATATTTTGGATCATATGGATCATATTATCCATTCCCATGTCCTTAGGGCAATAAACATTGATAATTATTTTAGATGCGATTTTTTGTTTTTATCTGTGTTTTAGTAGGGTATGCCATGGCAATGCATACTAAGAAGGGATTTTTCGAAATTTCCCGTCGTCGCATAGTAATTTTTTAGTTGTTCTATGACTGATCTTGTTGTATATAATATCAGACAGTGTATCAGTCGCAGCTTCTTTTGCAAGTTGATCAGCTCTTTCGTTACCAGCTATCCCATGGTGACCACGTATCCAAGTAATACATGTTATTGGAATTGAAAATGAGAGTACGTATGTCTGTTGCAATAGGGTGCAATTTTCATCGAGTACTTAGGTGTATTAAATTAATAACATTTCAGACATTGTTATAAATATTTTTATCTATTTCGATTTTAAAAATGTTCAAACCGTTTTAAATTCAAATTTGTTATTGCATATTGGTTCGATTATAGAACGATTGTAAACGTTCCAGAAAATTGATCAAATTTAAAAATAGTTTGTTTGATTCTCGGCAATTCTCATCATTCTCAGCAGTAGGTGTTATATAACAACTAGCAGGTAAACCCAGCATAGCTCGGGCATAAGTAACGATAGCGAAGATTAAGATTATTACGTTATAGTCAACCTTGCCCTTTTCACAGAATGCAAGAATTGGGTCCCTCTGTTTCCAGACTAATTAGAGAATTTTTAGTCTAAAAATATGTTCGATTTCCTGCAAAACATAAAAATCTGCATCTGCCTTTTGCACATCGTTTTCTCTTAACAATTTTATTCTTACGTAACACTTCCATTGTTGACACTTCCATTGTTCATGGAAGTGTTAAGCCTTAATCCTATCCCTCTCCCCAGTAGGGAGGAATTTCAAAAAATCCCTTCTTAGTGTGCATTCTCGTGACCTACCCTCACTGTGTACCAAATTTCAACTTTCAACTCTTAACTGTTTGGGCTCTGCGCTTATTATTATTATCAACCCATCTCGATTATATATATAGATTACTATGGTTGTTGAAATACTGAATATAAATGGGGTTTGCTTTCAAAATTTTCGCAGGCAAAGTCGCAGGTAACAGCTAGTATTACTATAAATTTATTCAATTAAATAATATATTTATAATAGTATAATAGTGATAAATTTATTCTGTTCTGGAAAAAATTCCTAAAAACAAGGTTGGATTTAGACCTATGCAAACTAGACAATTAAAATTGCCTAAGGCCCAAATTCAAAAGATGCTTGTAAATCAAATTGGTGAACTCTTATTCTTTATGTTTGAATTTAAAAAGTTAGTGAACAAATTGAATGTTCTGTAAACCAATGAGCTTTAAGAATATTATTTATTACCAACTGTAGAGTATTGATAGAAGTAAGTATTGGTATTAGATTGTATTGCCAGAATTTAGTATATCTTATTATCTCTAGTAAAAAAAAAACAAAAAATATAATGCAAAAACAATTTTTTGTTAGCTGTTACTTATTTCTTAAACTTTAACTNTGTGTTGAATTTCTGATAGTTGGATAATAAACTGTTTTATTGTAATTTGTCTTTTTAAATTATTGTGAGTTGATATTAAAATTTGGAAAAGGGGATCTCTAGATCAGTAAAATAGGCAAATTTCCTCCTACAACTTTGGTTGTTGTTCGGGATACAGTTAAGGTACAAAGATTGAGCAAATACATAATTAGCAAAAAATAGTTGAAATAAAGTGATTAAACAAAAATTATTACAAATATCGTAAATAACAGTTCACAAATGTATATACTGTATAGAGGTATTTTTTGGAGGGGGGAAATGCTCTTCACAATTTGAAATTGATTGAACACACAGTGAAATGCTTGTATATACTCGCGCCATCTATTGTAGGATAAATATACTATGCAAGAAACCTTTGCAGGAGTATATTAAACAACTTCCCAAAGTTTCATGGCAATCGGATAAACTGTATGGTAATGCATGAAGGACATACAGACAGACTTGTAGACATTCATTCATTTTTATATATATAGATGGCTGTTTTTTTTATAATTAATACTTTCATTTTGCTAATTTGATGTTTAAAAAAATTAATAATCAAAGGATATAATTTCATTAATAGTTCAAACTGAATAATTCAAAATATTAGATACAGTTTCAAATATGAATACAGTCAGGCACTAGATTATGTTCAGACTGATTAAAGAGCATGGGAAACAAATTGTAAGCACACAGTAGCATGCATCAGTACAAAATATACAGCAATATATACAATATTTGGATTGCATATAAATTATTGAATTTTAAAAAAAATACATTAAACCAGCACTGTTCTTTTCCCTTAGATGCTGAATTAACAAACTTCTACTGTGTGTGTCTGTGTGTACATGAGCACAAACACACACTACTGTGAGATTTCAGTTATATGTAAATGTGCTTACGCTTTCCTCATAGAGCACATTTGATCCATGTCACTAATTCATGCTTCCAATTATACAATTATGAATTATTTACATACTCAGATATAATACTGTTCTGGAAAAAAAAAAAATGTTTTTCCTATTTTTGAAAAAATACATTGTGTTCCTAGTTGTACTTCAAGCACTGAATTCGAACCTGTATTTAGTTTTTTTCTGTCAGGGATAGTTTATGAGTAATCACAATTTTATTTTTTCTTTATGTTTCTGATATAGTGCAGGACACATTAGCTGAAATTCAAGAAACAAATCAGCTTTTTTATGATGTTATTAAGTTCATCACATTTAAGAGAGGTTGGGATCTAACATATAACACATTACTCTTAGTGTATTTGCTTTGTAGCATTTATTTCACATGAGTAATTACAGAAAATTGACAAAAAATGAGCCACCATATAGTAATGCATGTCACTTTTTTCTCTTTTATTGAGAATCTTTCTTCTCTCAAATGATATTTCATCAATAATCTGCTAACATAAAAAGTACCCATTCCCTTCATAACGCCTTTCTATAGTAAAAATGTCTTTATGGAATCTTTCGCCATTTTCATCCAATATGTCACTACAACTCTCTGTGAAGTAGTCCAGATGAGAGTCTATCATATGTACCTTCAGAGACATATTGCACCCCAGATCTTGATATGCTTTGATCATGTCATTCGCCATTGCTTTGTAGTTGGTAGCTTTTCTTCTTCTGAGGAAGTTTTCTGATACCATCTTGAAACACTCACATGCTCTCTTTTCTTTGGCAGTTAAATGTGCTTCAAAATTTGCATCTTTCTGCAGCTTCTTGATTTGCAGGCCCACAAATACACCTTCCTTTATTTTTGCAACTGAAAGATGGGAATTTGTCAGCTAGATAAGCAAATCCACTGCCTGTTGGATCCATGGCCTTTACAAATTGTTTCATTAGACCAAGTTTGATATGAAGTGGTGGAAGTAGGAGCTACCAGACTTTCACATTGCACATTCTTTTTGCCCACTTTCCATCTCCGCTTAGGCCATTTCTTTTTCACATAGTGAGAATTTCTGTCATGACTATCCCACTTGCAAAAAAAAACATGCATACTTCCTGTAGCCTTGTTGCATTCCCAATGTCATAGCAATTACTTTGAAGTCTCCACATATTTTCCATTTGTATTCATTGTATTGTAATGAATTTAGCATCCTTTATAAGAATTTGTAATTCTCTTTAGTCAAGCTGGCATAAGCAACTGGAACAGAGGGAATTTTATTTCCATTGTGGAGCAAAACACCTTTGAGACTTGTTTTTGACGCATCTATGAAAAGTCTCCACTCCTGTGAACTGTAGGTGAAGTTCAACACCTTCATTAGGCCAGCAACGTCATTGCAAAATGTCAGTGCTTCATCAGTTGCAAAATAAGAAATAAAGGCATGTTCTCTGTGCCTAAACTCACTGATTTTAGTACTTTGGTGGAGTAGATTATACTTTTGTAATCTCGAACCAAGCAGTTGCGCCTTTTGTTTACTTAGTCCTAGATCACGCACTAAATCATATAAATCTGCTTGTACAGTAGAGCCTCGAAAACTCTGCACTCGATAACCTGGCACTCCAGATAACTCGGCCACACCCTGGCAGGGCAAAAAAAATCCTTAGTTAATTAATTTTTATGATAAAGACAGCTTTATGCCTCATAAAGTATTTTTCTGAGGTCTGTCTTATCAGGTAATGTACAGTGTATCCATTAATTTTCATTTTCATGTAGTAAAGGCTCTATGTCTTCATAAAAGACGTACTTTTCCTTTGTTTAAGGGTATTTGGGCAGTTTATTTTCTGTTGTATTCTCAAGTAAACAATACATATAAGTACAGTTCAGTATTTTCTGAGGAAACAGTCATACTTATTTTTTTTAACTCCATTCCCGATAACCCGGCATTTTCAAAAACTCGGCCACCCTTCGGTCCACATCTTTCGAGGCTCTACTGTATTAGTAAATGTGGCGATGACTCACTTGTGCAGTGATATGGAGGATCATCTGTTTCAGTACATGTGATTTCTTCAGCACTACTTACTTCACTATAACTCTGAATTTAATCTGGAGCTCTTGAAGGTACTGGAAGGCTGTCAGAATGCTGCACTGGCATTCTCACTGAAGGTAGATCTGGATAAACAATATGTCTCTTTGATTTTTTGTTAGTAAAACCCTGAATTTTTGTTAGACAGAAATAACAATCAGTAACGTGGTCCTTTGGCTTCCTCCATACCATGGGCACAGTGATCAACACCATGTTCTCTTTACCTTTCCACCATTGAATTAGTTTGCAGTAACATGTAGCACAACAGAAATGTGGTGCCCATTCCTTATCTTGGTCTCCTACCTCTATTCCAAAGTAATGTTTATATGCTTTCTTTATGACTGCTGAAATTTTCTTCCTATTTCTGGCAAAGGTGAATTTCCCACAAATGTAACAGAAGTTGTCTGGCTTATATTGACATCTATGATGACATGGCATTTTGTGAAAATTTAAAAATACCTCTAATAATACATCTATACTACATTAGTACTAGATAACTAGAGAAACACTGATGTGTAAAAACAAGCACTTAATATATCTTCAGAACCAAACTAAATCAGTTTAAACACAGGATGTTATAAGTTTAACGGTGCTCGGAAATATGGTAAAGACAGTTTCTTGTCAGCCAAAATACACACTTGTTAAGATTGACACTAATTACAGTTAACACTACTGTTGTAACATCGCTGCACCTGCCTCTGAGACACATGAAGCTTTACTGCCAAGTCAGCGACCAGCTGTAAAGCTGGTCGCTGACTTGGCAGCTGGTCAGAGTCAGCGACAGAGTCAGCGACTCTGAGTCAGCTGTCAGAGTCAGCGACAGAGCTGACTCTGACAGCTGGTCGCTGACTCGCTTTACATGCTCGAGCTAATGAGTGATTGCAGGTGGTCTTAACTACAGATGTGTGGCAGGGAATAACCCACTGATGTCTACCTCGCTTCCCACCTGCTGTTGAACAAGAAATTGTCACGTTTGATCACTACTGGATGCGGCAACATACACATATCTCTCTATAAAGTCCCTATGTTTGTCATGAACTGTGAATATTTACATATATATACACATTACACAAAAAGTATCCCTGACAACGAACTTCTGTTTCCAGATTAAAATTTCCCATGATAAATTGGTTTAGAATCACGCACTTTAATATCAGAAATAGAACCCTTGTCAAACAGTGTAATTAAAGTAGGTTATGGACCGTGGTAAACTTTTAGCATAGCATGTGAAGTGAGTGCTTATCTTTTATGGCATTGTATATTATTTAATACAAATATGTATTCATACATGAATACAGTAGAGCGTCGTTTATCCGAATCAATTGGGAATTGGGGTTGTTTGGATAACTTATTTTTCAGATAACCGATTATGTACGAAAAAATACATTAACCTATCCCATGTTGAAATTTTGCTCCGTTTCGTGTCGCTTCGCATTGAATTTTCATCGATGTTAAGCCTAATGTAAACTTTTTAAAATAATAATCGTGGCTATTGTATCGTTAAAAATTATTTCTTTTTTTTTACAAACAAAATAAATATATTGAAAAATATAAAAACAAAAGAAATTATACTTTAGAAGTTAATCTAGTATCAAAAAACGTTTGATTCAGCATGACAGACAGTCCCGAGAAAAACACTACACAAAAGTGCCAGTGCTGCCAGCTAAAAAACACACATCAAAAAAAATATTGGAGTAGCCCAAGATATAGCCAAAGATTGCAGCTCCACAGCACTAGCGAAAATTTAAATTTGCCAACCGGAATTCTTTCGGATAAACAACGCTCTACTGTATATACATGTGTTTGTGACTACCAACCCTACAACCATCAAATGAAGTAAAAATTTCTTTATTCAAATGTTTTCAATCATCTTAAATGCTTATCTTTGGAAAATTTCATTCTAAAAGAATGAACATTCAATAGTTTTTCTATTTTTCAAAACTTGTTTCGTCAAATGCATTCTGTAAATCAAATACATTCTAGAAGAACTGTTAGGCATTCATTTTTTTAGAATGTAATTTCCTGAAGATGTTTAAGATGATTGAAAACATTTGAATAAAGAAATTATTACTGCATTAGCTGGTTGTAGGATAGGCAGTTGTACAAATGCAATTCCTAAAGGAGTAATAAGTTTGTGTGGTGTATATGTATCATAAACAGTAAAGTATCATAAACAGTAAGCAGTTACCTAAATTGCTGCACCAAAAATTTGTTTTAGTCTGTAAACTGCTTTTTATTATTTAAGTATATAAACAATTTATGTATTCTTAAATGTAAGTGTAAATTAGAGATATGGATTGAACTCTGAGGGAAAACGTGCATGCATACTAATCATATTACAGTTAGTACTGTTCTGTAATGAAACTTGTGATTTTATAACAGTATATAAAAATATAACTTTGCACATTCTACAGGACTCCAGTTCAGAAAATGCTGGTGTAATACACTGCAAATATATTGTTAATTCTGTAAAAATTCTGCTTACATGATCTTATATAATTGTACATCTAATTAAACCAACTTAATTGTTAGGTTAATTATTTTAAAAAGATTAAATCATTCTACACAATGCTAGAAACACTAATTATTTAAATGTATCATTCAGGTAAATTATTTGACAAGATCATCAGAATATGAAATTACTCCTAAATTAATTCCTGGAAAAATAAGAATCATACTGTCACATGTGCCACTTACTCCTATTCCAAGTTATTTTGTAAAAAAGGTAAGCAAAATCTCAAAACAGTATAAAAATAATTTGAAGTTGAAAACATTCTGGAAGTGAGTAGATTTTTTTTTTTTTATTGTCTCTGAAGAATTAAGAAATATTTATGCTTAGAAAAAAATTGCTAAATGTGTTACAAATTAAAATTTTTTATATTTTAATATAAATAGATTTTATATTAATGATATTCAATTATAATTTAAGAAATTCTGGCTAATTACTAACTAAACTCTCGATATATATTAATATTTTCTTTACGAAACGATTTCGATTTGGAGAAATTTTTTTAAAGTATCTTTAGTTCTATATATGGTAGAAAACACAATCTTATTTTTGGAATTTAAATAGGAGATTGGTGTCATGCAATAATTCTAAAATATTTTAACAAATAATTAATAGTTTTAAATAGTTAAAGTAATTCTGTAACCATCAAGTTATGGTTAAAGAATTAGTTTGAAAAGATGATTCAATTTTTATTCTGCTAAATTATCTAAAGAACATTTTTTAATTATTAATGGTGAATAATTATCAATGGATGTGTACGAAGTGTTTCCAATAGAGACAGAATGTTTTATAGATTTTACATTGGAGGAGATAAAAGAAGCTATTAATCGTTTTAAAGCTGGTACCTTACCTAGAATTGATTTTATTAGAACAAAATATTTAGTGTCTTTCAGACACTTTAAATATTTCACTTTCAGAGTTAAAGTGGAAATTTTTTAACTCTGTTAAGAGAAATTCTAGTTTTCCAGAAGCATTAATTGAATCTTTGATTATTCCAATATATAAAAAAAGGCAATGTGTATGACCTCAAAAATTATCAACCTATATCTTTGGTTTCCTGTAATTGGGAAACTGTTTACATCTTTATTAAATAAAAGACTAGAAAACTGGATCCTTAAGTATATTTTGTCTGGAGCAAGCAGGTTTTCCACCTGGCCAATCTTGTCAGGACTAAATATTTGTACTAAATGCATTGGTTCAATCAAAACTGCAGAAAAAAGAGAGGGAAAAATTTATTTATATCTGCCTTTGATACTGTTAATTATAAAGTTTTATAGTCTCTATTAGAAAGAATGGGCATGAAGAAACAGTTTTTGCAAATCATACCTAAATTCAAAATTTCCAGCAAATAAAAATCAAAAACACATATCGAATGTTTTTGGCCACTAAATTTATCGGCCTTCCTCAGGAAATACCAACTGGAAAAATTGTTCTATAAATAGAACTTAGCTGCCTTTTAAATTTTTTAAAAGAATGAAAACAGCTGTGACATATTGTGTATGACGTATATTATGAGTCTAGATAGCGTTTCCACGTTGATGATACCGGAATGACATCCGTGTTGATGCAGTTTCCACTCATGCTCACCTTGTAGATCTCTACTGCTTCTACAATTTTTATATTTTGCATGTCGAAAACCATGTGTATTAGCTTGGCCTGGTCCCAACAGGGGGAAATCCCCGGATCACTGGCATACCGTGCTAAAGCTGTACTGATGTTACCTTTTAGTACGTCATATTTGTGTATTTGTGATCTTTTAGTCTGGCTTGCAGCGATCTGTATGTGGATCCTATGTAAGCTAATAATCTGTCAAACCTCTTGTCATATATGGGGATGTGGTAAATCCCAGGAGCCAGAGCGTCTTCATTGTTGTCCTTCGCATTTGAGAGAAGGCGGAAAACAGTGGGTTTCCTTCTATAGGCAAGGAGTACATTTAAACTATTTGCAATCCTTCTATATATGCGATGTAGTGTCGGTTCATAGTCTAAGATCACCTGTTTTGCTTCTGCTTTGTTAACCCTGTTAGATGACTGAGTTAGATGTTTGGATGCCAGATTGTTGATAAACATGCGGCCATACCCGTGGTTGTAATCTACTTGTTTGAGATGTTCCAGCTCCTTGTTGGTACCAGACAACTGTGTAGAATGGGAGTAAGCTCTGGCCACAGGAGTGTGGAATGCGGATGCTTTATATGACCATGGGTTCGCTGAATTGGAAGGTATGAATAGGGAGATGGAAGGAGCCTTGTGGTAAATTGCTGTGACGAATTTGCTATCAGCTACTTGAATCCTGATGTCTAAGAAATTAATGCTATTACCGCTCTCCTGATCCAACTTTAGCGTTAATCCGTAGCTGTATTAAACATTTTTAACACGTCCCCAATATTAGGATGTTTTCTCCATACAATTAAAATGTCATCGACATATCTGGTGTACAGAGGATGTTATGCTTAATGTTTTTTAATGGCCGTTCCTCCAATTGTCGTAGGACTAATTCACAAAGATCCCCTGAGATGGGGCTACCCATGGGTACTCCATGCTTTTGAATGTAGGTATGTTTGTTAAATCGAATAGCACAGTGATGGGCAAACTACGGCCCGCGCGACATTATTCCCTGAAATGTTCTATCCGGCCCGCGCGACATTATTCCTAATCTGACGAGTAAAAAAGAATACAGGCTGTGGTGGTTGATGCACCACTTAACTTGAGTGTTCGTTGATTATATAAAATAACCGAAGCTTTATATCTCACCATGAAAGTTTATTTACAATCATGTACAAAATTTTGTTTTACACTTATTGAGTAAAAGCTCGATCGGTTACAAGCATGCTTCGGTACAGAACATCCACTCGTTGTGCGTAGCGTAGGCGAAAGAGAGAAAAAGAAATATGGCGGACGGCCTGCACATGTTTTTATAGCACCACATGTTTTCAGATGCAGCGCTAGGTTACAATTATATTGGCCCGCCTAAAGTTTTCTCCCTTTCCTTTGGCCCGCTCTTTAAAAAGTTTGCCCATCACTGGAATAGCATAATAAGTGAGTAAGCTCTAATATCTGCGAGTGGTACGCTTCTGCATCCGGGATAGAACTTAGAAAGTAATCTCTCAATGTGCAGAAGCAAGGTTTCAACCTTATAGACCAGTAGGTTAACCTTTTAATGAGGAGGGACCATTTATCAAACTTTTTGTCTTGCCATGGACCACAAGCTGTTTGGCAGTAATATAGGTTCTTATAAGGTTGTTCTATAAATTAAACACATAGAAAATTATTTGGAACCAAGAGTATTGTATTATTTGCGACAGTGTTACATTAATTATATTATTTTAGTGTGATTTTTGTGACTGCATACTGTTTACCAACTGCTGAATTCTTGGTTCAGTGCTACTCAAAGCAAACGCATGTCGGCACTGGCATCCAACCAATTTCGATGTTTATTTTTAATTATCAAAAGCACTGAGAATCCTTGCTTGCATAAATATGTAGTTGGAAATAAAGTTAGGTACCGTAAAGCAATTTCTCGAATTTTAGGGAAAGCAATAGCTTTTTGGTTCCAAGACTCTTTAAAGTTACTTCCTGTCTCAAATGTATCCTTGCAGTTACTATCATGTTGCATTTCAATTAACTCTTCTTGTATTTCATCCGGCACCTCAGAAATGTTGACTATGAAAGGATTGCAAATCAGTTTCTGAATACCTTTGTCCTTGCAGTCAGGAAATAGCGATTAAATTCATTTTTCAAGCTTTGCAAATGAAATGTAATGTTCTTTTGTATTTGTTCTTTAATCTCGGCACACTGTCAATCAATAATTGGGTTCAATGTATCAAATGCAGAAAAATTCACTCTTTCGACTTTGCTGATCCATAGGTCGATTTTAGCGATAAACGCACTGATTTTATTTTCAAATGCAAATTTATTGCTAGTGCCTTCCAATTTCATATTTCCTGACCACACACCATACCCCAGCCCAATCCGCTATCGGCTGTAACCTTGACATACTGCACATTGTCATCAACTCGTCATATATTTAATAATTTTGGGATAACTTCGCAAACCACTTCAGGTGCTTTCCGGGACCACCAGTGGTCCATGGACCACAGGTTAAGAACCACAGTTATAGACAGAAACGTGGAAACAAAATCGAAGACTGTGAGGTATTCGTCTCCATTTAAACTAATGACTGCCAGTTTAGAGAGAAGGGCACCTGAATTTGAGATCGTGTACGTGTACGAATGTAGGTGGTGCCTTAACATGTGATGTATCCGTTGTTCCAATACGAATGTTGGTGATCTGGCTTTATCGATCACTGGACGTAATTGTTGACATTGTTGACTGGGTTTATGCGTTTTAGCAAAGGCGAACAGACGTGGAGTGTCAGAAGAGCTGACTACCGCATGTCTCAGGCCAAGTGTGTTTGCAAGACCAGTGCATGTAAACTTAGTGACACGACTTTGTAGTTTTGTTATATATGTGGCATCTGAGAGTTGACATTGTGTGTCCACTACGTATTGCTGCAATGTATCGATGTAGGTAGATCTTTTCATGAGCACGACTGCCTTGCTCTTATCAGCCTTGATCATTGTGATGTTCTGTGCTCTGAGCCAATTTCTTCTTCTTTCAATGTATTGCCAAAATGTACCACTTTCTGGTTGGTGTTTATGTTCCTCGATCGCGAATAGCACTTTCCATCCAAGATAGTCTTTGTTGTAATCTGGACATTTATTATTTCCAGAAGATAGCAATTTTTTTCATATTCGTTATAACTGAGACTGGATTATGTGCCGCAGGCTGGGGCATGAACATTGGATCAAATTGGAAGGTTTTATGGAAGTATTCAGGAGGTGCAATGTTGTCCCAGCAAACTATAACATTGTCGATTTGTGGTTTGGGATGTTTCCTTTGCATTTTATTTATCCATGTGATCTTTTTCTCATATCTACGTCTCAATCTACATCGAACGGATGTTTCTAGATCTATGACCGTAGCATTAACATACTTCAGGATGTTGCTGTCCTGTTGATATAATTCCTCCTCTAAGTTAATGAGGAACTTTATTCTATGGTACATAAGACTTCTGGTATTTCTAATTGCTTTTCTAAGGCATAGAAATCGCACTTTTGGCAGAAGTGCGTCACAGCCGTGTGCGTCAGTCACTTATACCTCATAATATACATCATACACAATACATCACAGCTGTTTTCGTTCTTTTAAAAAATTTTAAAGTCAGCTAAGTTCTATTTATAGAACGGTTTTTCCAGTTGGTATTTCCTGAGGAAGGCCNTTGATGTTGGGAACAAGCAGGTTTTTGGCCTGGCCAATCTTATCAAGACGAAATGTTTGTACTAAATAGATTGGTTCAAGCAAAACTGCAGAAAAGGAGAGGAAAATTTTATGCTGTTTTTGTGGACTTTAGATCTGTCTACGATACCATTAATCATAAAGTTTTATGGTTTCTCTTACAGAAAATAGGTATGAATAAACAGTTTCTTGGCCTTTTCATTGATATATATTCCAAAGCTACTGCAAGAGTAAAGATAATAGCTGAAACAACCGATTCATTTGACATTGACATTGGAGTTTTGCAGGGTGAGATTCTGAGCCCACTGCTTTTTAACTTATATGTTAATACAGTCGACCCCCTATAATACGATAGATACGTTCCACTTTATAAGAATTTCACGTTGTAGGAATCCTTAAATACATGAGCCAATCACAGCCCGGCCTGTGTGCAGTTTATGGACTATGACTGTTTGAAAGGTTTTCTTCCATAAAATTAATCGATTCTAGAATAATTTGACTCAACATTTCCAAAACACATATAATTTTTTGGGAATAATTCATATAAACTATGCTATAAACAAAAAATGTAAGATTCTTACAGAGTGCGCACCATTCAACGACGCCATTGCTTAAGTTTGTTTTTGTCGCAGAGCAGCGCACCAAACAGTGGGCACATTTTACATTTTCAGCGCAACAAACTGCGGGCAGAAAAAAGTTATTTTTCTGCGAAAAATTCGTTGAACTTTGGAGACATCATTAATAGAAATAATTTTTATGGCAGTTGAATAAGAAATGTTTTTTTACAAAAAATGTATAAAATTACAGTACTGTATTAGACTTACAATACCTAATTTATATATTGTACAGATGATAGTAAACTCAACTTACCTGCCTAAACTCTTCGTAGTGTGTAAGTAGTTTGGCTGCTCATCCACTATTGGTCCAGATTCGACCAATCCTGTCGCGACACGAGTCAGCGATGACGTTTTACCACATTTTACGAGTCTCTTTTAGTGTCTTTATACGAATACGGTTGCAATTTTTTTGCCATGATATACGAATCCGCATTATATGAACTCGCGTTATGGGGGGTCGACTGTAGTTTGATAGTGCAACTTGCTAAATTTGAATTACTGGGAATTTCTCACTTTGATCAAGTGGACATACATGTGTTAATGTATGCTGACAATACTGCAATTCTTGCCAATACTCCACAAATGTTGCAAAAGAAAATTGCAATTTTAGAGGAATTTGTGACAATGGATTATTTATAAATGTTTTAGAAACTTAAGTAATGGTATTCAAGAAAGGCAGTAGACTATCACTCAGAAAGAGATGGTTTCTTAATAACCAACGTTTACAAGTTGTCTCATATTATAATTATCTGGAAGTTTTATTTTTGTTTTCTTGATAATTTTTACATGCCAAAAATTATAGTATAAGGAAGGCTAAAATGGCACTGTGTTCTATGTGGCTGATTCTTTCAAGAGCTAAAATTAATTTCACTCATATTTATATAAAATTATTTCAATCAATGATATTATTTTTATTACTTTATGCTGCTTCTGTATGAAAACTTTAATTAAAAACTCATGATTTGTTATTAAATAATTGTTGAATATAGTTACAAATATAACTAATCCGGTTATGCCTATGCGGTACCGGAAATGTACGTTTTATATGTACCTAAATAAAAGATTGTGTGTGTGTGTGTGTGTGCTTCTGTATGGGCAATTACTTATTATGATAAAATGGAAATAATTCTTGCTTTATATCTTTGAAAAATTTTTATGTTATATCAAAAAATTCTAGCTTACATCTTCCATTTGGAGTTCTGTATTTCTAGAGTATTGACAATTGTAATAAAAAGAATAATTTTATTTTGGATTAGACTTTTGAAATTGGAGGATAACAGTTACATTAAATTAATGTACAACAAGCTTTATAAATTAGGTTCAAAAATGGACAGTTATACATATAATTGGATGTTGGCACTGAAAAATCTTTTAGATCGACACAGTTTCTCCTTTTTATGGTTGTCTCAGGATCCTCATTTGATTGAAAACTATCAAACATTAATTCTGAAAGTGTGTTGTGAATAAAGCATACAAGGAGATCAGTCACTGCAGGAAAGCATTTTTATTTACTGCATATTTAAACAACCTTTATAAAGATTATTTGTTTATGGACATAAATTATTATGTAAAATGATTAATTCTACAGCTGAGATGTGATCAAAATTATATTTTGACATATAATAGTAGACTAATAATAGATTCTGATAGAATTTGTAGTAACTGTAACATGCAAGTGTATGAAATTTGGGAACATATTTTTTTATTTTATGAAATTTGAAGAAAACAGGAAAAAGTATTTGATGAGATTTAAGTCTTGGAAATATATAATTAGTTTATTGGTAATTGAAATCTCTTGAAATTCATTAAAAATGATTATTTGTCTTCCAAAAAAATGTCACTATTTTAAATTATAATTATGTTAATTATTATCTGAGAATGTAACAATGTACATTAAAACATAGACAAATGATCACCTAAATGTTCCAGGTATAATTCTGCTAATTTTAAAGTGGGAATTTCTCACTTTGATCAAGTGGACATACATGTGTTAATGTATGCTGACAATACTGCAATTCTTGCCAATACTCCACAAATGTTGCAAGTAATAACAAGTAATTTGCTATTAGAGGTAGACGTTAGTCACCATCTCTTAACTAAATTAATAATTATAATTTTAATAATTTATTAAATAATTTAGAATCATCTGGAAGAAAAGAACTGACCCGGGGTGGGGAATAAACCCGCAGCCTCTGCTTGTTGTGCTGTGCACTTGCCAATTGCGCCACCCTGATCTCAAGCAAGCTTTCACGTCCAGATGTATTTAAATTTTAGATACAACCTTATGCAGTTATCTTCCAAATGGTTCTAAATTTTTTAATAAATTATTAAAATTGTAGTTATTAATTTAGTTAAGAGATGGTGCCTAACATTTACCTCTAATAGCAAATTACTTTGTATTAATCTTTAAAATTAGCAGAATATAGCCCAAACATTTATGCAATCTTTGGTGATGTTTCTATATACATATCAGGCTTCGCTGTGTCTGTTATACTTGTACTTTAAAACATTGGAAAATTGTCACATTTACCCATTGCAATTTTTCAATATGTGAATCTGTCACACGGCACACATTCAACTGATACTCAAATTCTTCCTACACTCACTACAGTATATCCATCGTCACTCCTCCCACAGCAGCCCACAGTTCTACATTTCTTTCAGATTACTCATGTTGTACGATGATGAGCGACTCCAGCTCTGCAAACTGCAGACAAAACATCTCTGTTGCAGTGTCTTCATTTTCATTTATAGTGCTTCCTAGAAGTAGTAGACAAGACACTTGAATGAAGATGAAAAATGAAACTTGGACAGTTACACTATCCATCAGTGTAGATTGCTTACTTCTCAGGTAATAATTAACATAATTTTAGTAATTTATAATGGTAGCATTCATTTTGGAAGACCCTGTATTTCTATTAAAGAATATTATGCATTTAAAAGTCTGTTTAAAAAAGGAATTGCCATTTATGCACTTCCAGTGTTCCAGAATACAAACTTTTGACGACCAACCTTTCTTTGAGGCTACTTGGCCATCAAAATTAAAACTTCCTTTAAATACAAAAAATATCCAATTAAAAACACAAGTTTAAAAATCAGAATTGGTGATGCCACAGATTTCTTCTTTCCTTCCACCCTTACCATTTGGGGACGGTAGGATGGGGTCTACTAAAAATAGGTGCTGGTAAATGTAGATTTTCAGCTGCTTCCTGGTGACAAATTATTACAAAACAATTTTAATTGCAGAATTTCATCAGGTGGCAATTAAGGATGGTGAATAAATGGTGATTCCTTTTTTTTTAACAGACTTTATCTTCAATTTTATTTTTGAACTTAATTGCCCTCTGACAGAATTCTACAATATTATGCATTACCAAACATTTTGATAGTTATGCAAAATTTTTTATCATTGTATTATTGTAAATAAAAATCGGAAAAAGCTTAAAACATTCAATTTATCATAAAAACAAATTGATGTTAATTTTATGTTCAAGTTTATTATATTATTATAAATTGCTTTTTTATAAATAATATTTAAATATTATGTTCTTAATGGAAAATAACTGAAATACTGATTATTTTTCAATTAATTTTTATTATTTTATTACTACTTTCAGGATTAAAAGACATTGTTAACATGAATATACACTATATAGTGTTATATATTTTCATATAATTTGGTTATTACATGTATTTCAAAATTTGTCTTTTTAGTCTCTAATTATTCTGATAATTACAGTATTTGAAGACAATATTGTTATACTTTCAAATGATAATTTTAACTTATCTTACTATTTTAATTGATCAAATTCTAAAAAAGTTTTATTTCAAAACTGTTAAGTTTAAATAATTATCTATTATTAATGGAAATAAGCTATTTACCAGAATAATATATCATCATAAAGATATAAGTAAACAATCAAAACTTGTTTTCTTCTAGCCAAACATTTATCAATAACATAACTTACATAAAAGTTTTGATTTTAAAAATTTTAGCTTATAAATAGACAACTTCAGTTATAATTTAAAAATATAACTTGAATTAATTCATATATATATTAAAATATATTTCTAGGTTCTTTCATTTGTTCAACCTCATTTAATATTTTCTGCTCATGAACATATTGTAAGTAATTTTTTTTTCCCCAATTTAACTGAAACATTGTTATAATGAAATGCCTAGCATAAATTTATTATTAAATTTATTTAAATCATGCTAAATGAATATATGCTATTTAAAATAAATGAGAGGAAATGGTAATTAAGAACAAAGATGTTAAAACCTTAATATCCCTATTTCAACATATAACCAATCAAAAACATTTTAATTCTCTAGGAATTATCACATCCACAGACACCATACAGTAATTACTACCTAGTCAATTGTGGATCATAACATGTTGAAACTTCTCTTTCTACAATTTTTATAAGGTGATCATTCCTTATCCTGATGAAATTTACTCTGTAAGATTTATGTTATTTTTCTTCCTTTATAACAACCACTATTTTCCCAACCGCAAGTGAATTTAGTAAGTTTCAGTGGGACATATGCATTTTTTCTTATGGAGTTGCAGGCTTTAAGCCTGCCAAATACTAACATACTCCATAACTGCCAGTACACTAGATACTAAAACAATACATACTAATAATATACAAACTAGTAATATGAAAATATCACTTATGGTAGCTGCTATTTTGTTGTGAATTTGTCTCTTTAATCCAATCAAATCAGATCAAAACGAACTGATTTGATCGGATTAAAGAGAAAAATTCACACACATAGTAATATGAAGTTTAGACCAGAAAAATATTAAAATAGTCTAGTTTGAATGCTCATCATCATGAATATCAGCTTAATTTGGATTGCATAATGGCACAAAGCAGAAAACAAAAAAAGTAAAATTACATTGCAAAAGCATGGAGTTGCATAGCCGGACCTCTCAGGGCAAGGATTGCTCACAACTGGTTTAGAGATACACAGAACAGAAAAGGCAACACAACGACAAGGAGATTTACAGAAAGAGTTAGCAGTGATCTGCAGATTTGGAAGAATGTATGGTTTAAGGAGACAACAAGTAGAGAGTTTAATAGAATATGTACACATGAATAAAATTATGAAAAAAGAGGAAGAGGATGTCCATTCACTATGTGAAACAAAACAATAAAAACTTATATCAAAAGATTGAGAGAGAAATGGGAAAAATATAGCTTTTAAAAGAAACTCAATATTTGGCATGGAATGAGAAAGAGAGACTTAATGATTATAACCAAGGAGGTATATATAAAATTCCAGTTGAAAATGTGCAAAAAGTTTTTAAGCACTATGAGATGAGGTTCAAAAATAAGAATAAAGGAACATAGAAAAGCTAAAGGAAGTATGATTCTTAGCATGATTGCTTATGATAAGGATGTGAAATTAAATTTTGATGGGACAGGACTTAATGGCAATTCATGATTAAATGAACTTATGGATGATGGAAAAAGTTAATTTTTATGAAGAAAGTTTAAGAAGTGAGGTGATTAATATGAGAGATGTGGATAAATTGTCAGGGACATGGAAGTGGATGGTGAGAAAATAGCATCAAGAAGAGTAGAATGTTGAAGAATTTGAGATGAAAGAAAGAATTTTTTGAGCATGCACATTGTCAAGCAGGCTTGAAAAATATTCTGAAGATGCAGAATTTTCAAATAGAAGATAGTGGTGTTGTTGACTCTGAATATGGATCAGTAGGTTTGAAACCACTTAGTAATGTAAGTTAAATATGTTTTACAACTGCAAATAAGCAGAAAACTAGAATTAGGAGTTTACAAAAAAAGATGAACTTTTGAGTTATGTTCTAGTATTTAATTTATCACAACAGAAATGTTTTTGGTCCTATGGGCTATTTTCAGGTAAAACTTACAAATTAAACATTTTATTGAACTAATAGCCTAATTTGAATATATCAATTCAAATTTCAAAAGCCAGCCACTGAAGGCAATTTGATCAATAAAATTATTGTTTTCATCAGAGACAAATGAAAATTTATAAACACACAAATCTTATAATACAGTTGAACCTGTCAATCCCAATCATGTTTATCTCAAAATTTATTTTTCCCCTGCATTTTCAGCCTAAATCCAATATATTTTCCATGTTTATCTCAAATAATTTTCTGTCAAAATCTCTACTTCATATTATGGACCAAAAGTATCAATTACAAATTCATAGCTCAGCAACTACATTTTGATAGTATAAATTATAGTTGAGGAACATTTCTTGCAATACAGTACCAATGCCTCTTTTCTCTGATCAGCTATGAGTTTGGCTTGCATCAATTTGGTTGAAGAAAGTCAGGCATCAGAAACTATTGACAAACTGTTTCTGTTGAGGTATGATAAATACTGAAATTTTATTATATTGAAATATGGTTAAAAAATGCAAGGATAAAAAAAAATTATTGATAACAAAAAAAATTGCTTACATTTTTAAGTAAGAAAATATTTTAAAATACAATTTGTCTATTTGTATTTATATGAAAGCAAATTTCACATTTTCAGAATGTAAATTAAATTAAATTAGAACAAAATTAATCTGTAATAAAAAAAATTATCAAAAATTATCTCAAGCAAACGACTAAAATAACAATATAGTAGTACCAATTAGTTGGAATTCTGTCTCACTAATTGTTATTTCTGCTTAAAGCAATTATTTTCTGGTAAAAGAAGTCTAAATTTTGTGCATGTTGTCTCTTTAATCAAAGTTTTTTTTTATAAAAATCCAGTACTGCGACACAGCATTTCAGTAGGCCTTCAGTCACATCTTTTGTTTAATTCCTTTCTGCTTGTTATCTAATATTTTATTATTCTCTCCAAAGAAAACTGCTATCATTTTTTGTTTTTCTCTATTTTTTCTTGTAAACTTAAAAAGAAATAAACTGTAGAGTAATAACATCAAAACAAAACCAAAACTAAGGATTAAAATTAGTGCTGCCAGTTGAACTAGACATTATTAATTTTAATGTTGCCAGACTGTTTGACATAATAATCATCATTTACTAATAATGAATGATTTATGCATTTATAGATTTCATTATAATGGTATTCATTAAACTAAAATGTTTTTGCATTAAGCTGAATAGGAAATTTGTGTGGGATCCAAGATATATTTGTTATACTGAAAATTTCATTAAACTGGCATTCATTATATTAATATTTCACTGAATAACTAAAGCATCCATAAAAAGTCTGGAACTTACTTTTACAGACAAAACAAAATTGTAGGAATAACCAGAACATATTTAAAACTATGGGTGGTATTAATGTTATGTAAGCTTTTCTTGATTTAATTTTGAAGAATTTCTATTTATCTCAGTTCTTGTTGTTTTATCTTGTCTGTTCCAACTATATCAGACATCATCTTCCAAGCTGACAATAGCCATTCTGCATCCTTATGGTTGAAGCATCATCTTTTATTGGCTGCTTTAAATAGGAAATATATAAAACAAGTAAATTTTAAATAAAGAATATACTGATCCTAAAACAGTACACAATTGAACCTTTATATTAAAAGTAAAATTCCACATAAGTTTAATGCACATAAAACACAATTGTTTTCAATTTACAAAAGGAGATCTTCTTCAGGTTAAAGTGTTCTCAAATGGAATGCAGAAAATGAACATTCTTAAAATTATTTGAAAAATCATAAAACGAAAAAAAAGTTTTTTTTAATAATTTTCTATACTGACTGTTCCTGTTAGAATAAAGATTTCAGGCATAAAATAATTTTTCTTCATTTTTTAAATTGTTGCAATTGCCCCTCTTTTCATATTTGAATATCTTAACAGCTTCTAGTGTCCTGATTTGGTCGTCATGCTTATGAACAACTAAATATAGGATCCTCTTGTAGGTCATTAGCACATAGATTGAAAGAACAGAAATGTTCTATTGAGAAAAGGAAATTAATGACTGTACTAGACATGTTTGAAATAGAGCCAGGAATGTAAGTACATTTAGATGGCTTAGATGATCCATACCAACTTTAGAAATAAACACATTAGGACTCTTGAGGCATCAGAAACATTTAAAGCAGATAAAGTAGAATCTTATTTTAAAGGATTGCAAATTAACAGATTTTTTTTCCAGGTCCCATGAAATCAATATTTTATCTCTTTTTAGCAAATCCAAAACTCAGAATAATGGATTTTTTTTTTCTAGATTCATCTCTTGTAAACTTTGCATTTTTTCAACATTTACTTGGGTGTTTCCAGGAATTTGTAGAGTTATATGATGCATTTGTTGCATCTGGGATATGTACAATTAAAGAATCACATGAAAAGTGTCAGCAGGCCAATAGGATTGAGGAGGAGCCATTCTGATGCTGGTCCAAGTGTAGTGCCAAAATTTAGTGAGGCCATCATCTTTCCAAGTCATGAAGACCTCTCCCTGATGAGTTTCGGCATAAACAGACTGTACATGACATCGCTAATATCAAGCAGTTGTGTTCAGTAGGCAGAAAAGCAGCACAAAAACAAAGATGGACAAATTTTTTAACAAATTGCAAAGTTGAGTGGAGTGCTAATGAGCATATGTAATTTGCCTATTTGTGTTTACAGTATATATAGTTTCTTGACAGCTTTATCATACATATGTATGGTGTAGTATATAATCTTGTAACATAAGTATTTCCATAGAATAAAGAGTAGAGATCTCAAGAAACTGAATAATTTAAAGTACTGATATTTCTTATTTGTAATGGGGTCAAAAACAGAAATTTTTTCAAATAATGGATATTTTCCTGGATATGCAGGAAATTTGTTCTTCACAATATAAAGGATTCTTGGAACAAAGATGAATTTCAGTGGCTCAAGCAGTCTGTTAAAATGAGATTCTATGGTAGTAATGAAAATATATCTACAGTATATTTTCATTAATCCTTTAACTTTTTCATTTTTTTATTTTGTGCATGAATAATGATCTGTATAATCTTGTCAGTGAATCCATTTCAACTGCACTTGGCCTGTTTTTGTTATTCCCTATATTTTAGCTTTATATGGTAATGCCTACTAGACTTCTCACTGTGGTGTTATGAATATTCTATTTACTTTGAGTTTTTGGCATGCCACTATACTTTATAAAGTCTCTTAAAGTATTTTTTATTGTTTTTCCTGTTTCTTGTTGATTAGTTAGCTCTTCTAGTCTGGCTTAGTTTCATGACTAAATATTTATAATGGTCACATACTGATTACATTTTCCATTTTTATACTATTCTCCACTCATACAAATACTTTGTCTGATTCATAGAAAATCAATACACACTTATAATGAATTGCATTTGAAAGATATAATGCAGAAGTCAATTAACAACACAGGTAAAGTCCCTGTGGATAATTGATGTTTCTGTTTTTGATTTAATGTTTTTACTAACATGCTTATAAGTTTCTTCTTAAAATAATTGAAAAATGCTTTAAAGCAAAGTCAGAAAACAACAAAGTTTAATAAATACAAAATTCTGTTTGTGTGTTAATTCTGTTTTTCAAAAATGTAGAATGTTCAGAGTAATGTTTACTGTTGGTGCCATTGAAGTGACATTAGAATTCTACGATGGACAATAGTATAATTGTTAGCAAATTGTTAAATATCCCCACTTTACAGCAGAATTTCTTTATAAGTTGAATACAAAAAATAATGGTGATAATTGGACACAGTTCCAAATGTTGTGCACAAGCGTATATATTGCAATTAATTCCTATACATACATATATATACCATTTACAAAAACAAAGGGGTTACACAATGTTAGGGTTCAAGTACCAGGCCTGGACTTTTAAAATCAAAAATTAATAATAATTTCAAAAACATATAAGTAACAGTTCACAATAAATATAAGTTTTTATTATACTGAAATAAGAAAATAATAATTGGTTAATTGTACCAACAGTTAATTAATTGAATATTCGACCAATTTACAAAGTAGCAACAAGAATCAACAATCAATCAAAGAAAATCGTACTTATAATGTTGTTGTTAAGTTCCATCAAGTTGTTGTCGACTCCTGGTGACTGCATGGACATGTCTTTCCTTGTCCATGTAGTTTTCTTGGCAAGAATTGAGGAAGTGGTTTGCCATTGCCTTCTTCCTTGAATGATGTGTCACGCGCGCGGGGGGAAAGAATGCCTTTTGGGAGGACTTTTATGGGGAACTGGCCTCCTATTTAGTCGTTATTGGCAAAGAGAAAACCCGGAAAACTCCAAGCAGCCAGCCTGTCCGATTGCGGCACGAACCCATGACTGAACTTCCCAGTGTTTAGGGTCCAGTCACCACTGCTATGAGCGGCAACGGAGACCACTCAGCCACTGGTGGTACTTATAATATCAAATCCAAAATTTCATCTCCACCTCAAAAAGAGACCTATGTCAAAGTATACAGCTTAGCTAATTGCTGCTCACAGACGTGTCTACATCCTTTGTCACTAGGAGCTACCACACTCGGCTGTATTGGCTGTGCCGTCTTTTATCCAATGTTCAGTGCAGCTCCACACTGTTTTAATTTACATGATTTTGCATTACAGGATCTGTCACTGATGCAAACTAAGTCTGCCTTTTTAACTTTGTCCTTTGCTTAGGAGTTTGTCCTTAAATAAAAAGAACTCCGAAAAGAAAATAATTAAATAAAAATAACGCCCCAAAACATAAAATAACAGTCGGACATTGACTCCTTTACATACATACCATAATGTAATACTGAAATGGTGTTTAGACATATTTAAATTCAAACATTTAATATTTTAATTAATTGATATTTTCACTAAAAAATATTTAAAGAAATGCAATTAAAAGTTTTAAATAAAAAACTAATACAAGTACATGGCTGGCATTATTCATATTTAATAAATAAAAAAAAGTATAAATTCAACTTTACAAAGATAAAACTTTGCATTTTGTCCTTCCTTTTCGTGTTTGTAAAGTCAAATTTATATTTTTTATATTTATTAAATGTGAATAACGCCAGCCATAAACTTGTATTAGTTTTTTATGTGATATTATGATTGTGGCATTAACACCAGAGGACACTTTACCTGTTTTACATTCTTTTGCGGAGGCAGTAACCTCAAAAGAAAGGTTTTCTCCGAAGTTTTGTGAATTATTTAAGGACTGTTGATGATGTGAACGGCAAAAAGGAAGGACAAAATGCAAATTTTTATCTTTGTAAAGTCGAATTTATATTTTTCATATTTATTAAATGCAATTAAAAGATTCAAAGGAACCAAAAATCATTTTGGGAGATTAATTCTGTGTGAAGATTAAAGCAATTTTATTATTCTTAAGTTTGATTTATTAAATTTTATAATAAGACTAAAAAGAATAAATGATTAAATAAGTTAGAATGATTACACTGATCAACTTGGCTTTTTTCTTGTACTTTATTAAGTGTACTGTATACTTTTTTATGCTTATTATTGAGCTAATTTCCAAATTTGGCAAATCATATCAAATTCTTCAGAAATTCTCAATAATAATAATGTATTCCTTACATGCACTTACATTAATAAGTTCTAAAAATAATGTGTAACATTAAAATGTACAAAGAAAATGTTGTTTTTTTCTTATCTTGGTATGATAGAAATATTTTGTTCTTAGTTTAATTGTGACAAATAACATAAAACAAAATTGTGTATAAAGTCAAGAAGAATTATGAAAGTTAAAATTTATTGTCCAGTTTTATCCAGACTGTGAGCAACTCTGCAGAAAGTTATTTTTGGTTTTCCAAAGTGATGCAGATTGGAGTGATAGAGAAAGATGAATATACCATTTCAAATTGGCTGATGGTATGTACATTTTTAATAAATTACAAAAATGTAGAAGATGCAAAATGTCTTCAAATATCCATCTTCACAATCACCAGTGACAAACAAACAATTTTCATCTACAGAGATGACCTTTTGTAGAGAGGCTATGCCTCTGCAATAATGCAAATTGGTTAAATCATCATCTGGTGGCATTGCCATTGTAAAAAATCAAATACTAGGGTGGATTGAAAAGTTTCTGAAATGACAATGAAAACAAAATAAAATGATTTCCAAGTTATTTATATGTATTTTTCAACACAGTCCCCTTGAAACTTAATGCACTTGATCCAATGTTTCTTCAGCTTTTCAATTGCCTCCCAGAAATGGTTTTTTCCAAAGTCCCGAAAACAGCTGTTTACAGCCTCAATTATTTCTTCATTGGATCAAAATCTCTTTCCAGCTAGGAAAGTTTCAGTAACAGGCATAAGTCTGAGGGAGCCAAATCCAGCAAATATATGGATTCAAAAGGATTTCAAACTTAATTTTTACTAGTTTTTGCTAAATGACTGCACTTGAATGAGTGGGCACATTGTTTTGCTGAAAAAGCACTTTTTTTATTATTCCCAGGCATTTTTTGGATTGTTGTTGCTTACTATACAACACTTGTCCAAAAGTGTTGTGTAGTATTGTCCAGTGACAATTTTTCCTTTCTCAAGATAGTCAATTAACAAAATTCCTTTGGTGACCCAAAACACCAATGCTATCACTCGCCAGCTGAATGAATGGTCTTTGCCTTTTTTGGGACCTGCGCACCACTTTCAATCCAATGTATTTATTGAATATTTGTTTCTGGTGTGTAGTTGTGAATGTAGTCGGTGTCTTCCATTCTCACAAATCATTGCTTGAAATCCATTGGATTTCTCTTAAATAATTCTAAACTCTTGGCGGAAACTCAGGCTCAAATGTGTTTTTGCTCTGGACTGTGCAAATGCAGCACCCAACTTGCAGACAACTTTTTTAAACTCAATTTATTATGTAAAATATGAACTACTCATTCATAGGAGATGCCCACAGCTTTCTCAGTTTTTCATGTATTTTGATTCAACAATCTTTGAATAACATGTGGATTTTAACCACAATTTTTAAAGTGGTAGCAGTTTTTGGATTTCCCAAATGTGGTTCATCACTTGCATTTGTGCAGCCATTTGAATTACAAGACCCAAAAACTTACCATGGAAAATGAAGGTGATAAATCAACAAGAACATTGTCCAACCTGGATTTGATTTCCATTGCAGTTTTTTCCTCTGAATGGAAAAATTTGATAACAGCTTGAATTTAATTTTTTTTCATATATGAACAGGCACATGGGATATTTCACTTCAATGCTTATAAAAACCTAACTATTGGCCAGGTTGATGTGAAATTTGGAGACTGTACATATGAAAGATTTTCTAATGCAGTGTGGGAAAAATATTTCCAAACAAACCATCCCCTAGCAGCAATTCCAGAAACTGTTCAATCCCCCTTCATAGTTCATTTCAAATAGGCTGACAAAATTTACATTTTTTAATAAAATACTAAAATATAGAAGATACAAAATGTCTTTGTGACTTAGCAATGGCAGTGTCACCAGAGGACGTTTTAACCAATTTGCATTATTGTGGAGGCATAGCCTCTATAAAAAGGTCATCTCTGTAGACAAGGATTGTTTGTCACTGGTGATTGTGAAGACATTTTGTATCGTGTATATTTTTGTATTTTATTAAAAATGAATATACCAATTATTGTTATATACAGTGTGTTTAATTGTTCATTACATTTAACATTTAATAATTGCATCATGCCATTAGTGAGTGCAACCAATTGTTTGAATTCAGAAATTACTTTTAATTGCACTAGTTTTGGCAGTCATAAGTCAAGAACTGAATGTATTTGCCATTTATACAAGGTGGAGCTTTTAATTACTCCAATGGAATAACTCAAAAAAATATCAAGTTATAACTTCCTTCAATAATATATTAATAACAGCCTGTGAGGAAAACATTCCGAAAAAATGGAAAGGACAGAAGGCAGTGCCTTGGTGATTGAATGAATTAACAAAGATAAGGAGAAAAAACAACCGATTGAGAAGAAGGTATCAGAGGGCCCAAAATGATGATGATCATAGGGCAAAGAAAACTGAATATATGGATAACTGCAAAATATATAATGATATAATAAAAAGGCAGAAGCTCTGCTCATGGAGGGAGTTCTGCATAAAAAGCTCTACTAAGCCATGGGGCTTTATTTATAAGGCTTGTGCAGGAAACTTAAAACCCTGACCTTCTTAACATCTGTACAGGATGGTGAAACATACAGAGGGAGTTGAAGACACAGTATGTAAAGAAGCTCGTGGATACGTTCTTCCCCCGAGACGATTCAGATACTGACACTCATAAACAAAGAGTAATAAGGGAGAGAGGTAATGACCTGTACAAAAGCACGATGGACCCAGAGTTCACAAAGGAGGAAGTAGGAAATGCCATCTACAGATTGAAACTGGGCAAAGCACCAGGTCCCAATGGAATTGTAGCAGAGATTGTTATAAAGTCTGGGAGACGAACCCAGAATATATGGTGAAGCTTTACAACCTATGCCTCCAGTTTAGGCTCTTTCCAACGATCTGGAAGGAAGCAAAACTTGTGATTATCCCTAAGGGGAATGATTTGGACAGGCCTATAGTGAAGAGCTACAGACTGATTAGCTTACTACTGGTTCTCGTAAAGTCCTAGACTTCCTAATTAGCCAAAGGATCATGTCTTAAATCAATAAAAGAAAATTCCTAAGTGTCAAACAGTACAGGTTTCTCCCAAATAGATCAACCAATGATGTTATCTGTAAAGCGGTAAATGAAATAGAACAAACGTTAAAAGAAAAGAAGTATTGTTGCGGAATAAGCCTCGACATAAAAGGGGCTTTGACCACGCATGGTGGCCCCTTATTTTATACACTTTACAAGAGATTCAATGTCCAGAAAATATATACTACATAGTCAAGGACTATCTGCACAATCAATCAATCAATCAATTTATTAAAGTACAAATAAAGAAAGTACATGCCCTGGTCCCGTAATAAGCATTACCAGGGAAGGAGTAACCAATATGTACATGAGGTCAATTTACAATACATTATAATGGTTAGTATTAATTCATACAAGGTTTGTTTCGCGACAATTAGAGTACAGATACATCATAAGGTTCATGAGCAGTACAATACATATGGCAATTATTTACAGTAGGAAACAGGAAATAGTACAATACACGATACATTTGTAGAAAATAGGAATAAACAATTATTACTAGTAACTTAGAATTACATGTTAACAGTTGATAATTTGGTGCATGACATGGGTTATTTTCCTAGTGAGTCTTTTGAAAGAGGAGAAGATTTCATGATTAGTCCAATGTCTTTAAGCTGGCATGGCCATCCAATGCCAATCTCATGAAGTAACAGACGGAGTTCAGTTCTCTCACTGTCCATCATAACACAATCGTAAAGGTAGTGCTTGGTGCCATCTTCAACGAAACATGTAGGACATTGATTGGAAGTTCTGTGAGCAAACCTGTATAGGTAGCTCGCAAATTTTCTGTGGTTAGTAAGTAGTTGAGAGATATGGTAATCCGGCATATACCAGTCCAAACTTAGGAAGTCACATAGGTTTGGAATAAAGTTGTGAGTGGTGCAGTGGCTGTTCTGATTCCAGGTGGTTTGCCAGAGGTTGACTGTTTCTTCCCAGAGAATGGTCTGAAGGGTGTTACGACTAAGCTTGCGGTAAGAGATGCAGATGGTGGGGTCAAGTGCAGCGGCTTTAGCGAGAAAGTCTGCTCTCTCGTTACCGAGAGTTCCTTGGTGGGATCTAGTCCAAGACACACCAAAGGTGCAGCTAGAGGCATTGATTTTATTCCTAATATTCTCTGCAACAAGGTGCAGCTTCACACTGTGGATGATGTTGCAGGCAGACATTGAGTCTGTATAGATGCGTACTACAATATTGTAGAAGTTATCATTAATCCAGTCAATGGCCATCTGGATAGGCAGTAGCTCTGCTTGAAAGACGCTGCAGTTTTTGTCAAGGCGATATTTCTGATTGTAAGTCTCAATGCACCCAGTATAGGCAACAAAGCTGCAGCCCACTTTACCATCAAGCTTTGAACCATCCGTGCAAATGCCCATATCTGCAATGGTGACGTTCTCAGAGATGTTAACAGTAGAGTTGCCCGGGAATGTGGAGTCACAATAGGGAAGGGGCCATTCAATATCATTATGTGTAAACGTTGTAGAGCCAGCTTGGATAGTCTTGCCCCATTTGATTTGTTTCATTTTTTGCTTTCACTGAATATCTAAGTCAATGGGGAGTTTACGGGCAATCACCTGCATGCTGTGATTACTGATCGTGCAGAAGGCCCTTGTGATGAGTAGTAGTGCCATCCTTTGAGAGGACACTAATTTCCTTTTCGTGTGCACTTTGGCAACAGCCCAGCCCCAGGTGCCACAAGCATAAGCGACAATAGGGACGTAGATGTAATCATATATGATGGAAAGGGCTCTGGAGGTAAGACCCCAGTTTCTTCTAGCAACTTGAGGAAAAGCCTGATGAGAGCCGTGCATTTGGTGATGTGCTCTATGTGCTTGTCCCAGGAGAGACAAAAGTCCATGATTACCCCCAAATACTTCAGTGTTTTTCTGACTTTAATGGTGTTGTTATTCATTTTTATCAGAGGGGGTCTGAGATATAAGTTAGGCTTGCCAGGAGTATTGAAGACGATAGCCTTTATCTTGAGAGGGTTGAAATCCAATTTATGTTTGACACCCTAGTCATGTATTAGCTGTAGCATCAAGTTACCCTTGCGCTCGAGTTCAGCTCTTGAATGTCCACCTATGAGCATAAGTACGTTGTCTGCGTACGCAGTGCAGGTGTCCTGCCCAAGATTCTCCTTAAGAAAGGCGTGAAACGTAATATTCCAGAGCAGGGGTATAACAGAAATAGAAAGAGGTTGTTTTAGTTTACAGTAGAGTTTCACAGGGTGGGATTCTATTGTAAACTAAAACAACCTCTTTCTATTTCCGTTATTTTAATAGTGCACTAATCTCACTTCATCACACTGGTTGTTCCAAAAGTTCTATTACCCTTACTGTAACCAAGATCAAGGTTCCCAATTTTATTAATATTAACTCAACATTGTATCATGTATACGGGGGATGTTTTATTCCGACACTATGTACCAGGCCGTCATGTTCGCTGTAAGTCCAAAAAATTTTTTACATCTATGTTAATCGTTCCCTCTTGTAAATCATTTTAAATTTAATCACTATTGTAGCTTATACCTGTTAATCAATAATCACCATCTGTATTTTATCTAATGTCAAAACTCCTGCATTTCTCACAATCCATGTAAGTTTCCTAATGTTCTTTTATAATTTTGTAACTTTATAGAAAAATTTTGCTAACTTGTATACATTAAGCTGATTTTCCCTGTATAGTTGTAACACGAGTTGAAAAGGGATATAATTATCTGAAATGCATACTCAAATAAATAAAAAGTCTTTCTAAAGCTTGTTCTCCATTTCATTGATGGTGTAATAAGTCTATCGGAAAAGAAAATGCCATCTTAGCACTCGTATATTTGAACATAAGACTAGACAAGAAGCATATCACATAAGGTTAACTTCATTTTCTTAAATGGGAACCTGCATTTTCTACTGCATATTCTGATTCTATACCAAAAATAAAGTTATCTAAAACATTTTGTTTTGAAAGATGCATTAATCAGTAATTATGGGTGTTTGAAGTTTTATGTGGCCACCAAATCATGCATGCATGAATCTGGGGCTGTCTGTGAACTTCATTCAAAAAAAATGGAAGAAAATTGCTTAAAAAGTCATTAAGAAGCTGTTATTATTTGGTAGAATCATTCTTTTTGTTCAAATAATAAACTAATAGAATATTAGTGCCACAGCAAGATAAAGAGAAGATGCTGATCTTGATTTTTGATTCCACCAAATAATCATTGCTAAAAAAATTGTTAAAGGTTTTTTTTTCTTCTTTTTTCACTGAATTCACAGACAACCACAGATTCACACATCCATAATGTGGCAGCCACATAAAACTTCAAGCATCCATAATTACTGATTAGTGCATCTTTCAAAAAAAAAATGTTTTAGATAAAAGTTTTGTTGATTTTTTTTTATGGGGTCCCCATTTTCACTAATTCTAGCACTATGATGAAACTTCATTTGAGTCACAAAATGAAGCTAACACTTTTGGTTTAATGATTTTTTGGTCGAATGCATATTTTTCAAGTTTTTCCACTGGATTAATTAAAATGGTCTACCCTGTATATCATTGTATAATTTCTTTTATGAAATAGTAATTTATAATTCCTACCTTTTTGTGCACGTTTTCAAAAGTTAAATATAAATGGATATCAAAAAGCTTTCTAATATATAGTACATATATATTTCCTTGTAAGCAATCAATAATTTATTTTAGTTATTACTGCCATATTCATCTATAGAGTCGTCACTATCCTCATTTTTTATTGGATAACAAATTCTTATTTCTGCCTACAGCAGAAGTTAAAATATTTATNCTTGTAAGCAATCAATAATTTATTTTAGTTATTACTGCCATATTCATCTATAGAGTCGTCACTATCCTCATTTTTTATTGGATAACAAATTCTTATTTCTGCCTACAGCAGAAGTTAAAATATTTATTAATTAATTAATTTGCTTTTATTCTTTCTATGCTTTCCAATTTTTGTTTCTACCTTATTTTTCACAGATTCTCATCTGTGAAAAGTAATGTAGGAACAAAAATGGAGTGATAAATAATTGTATACTTGCTTACTGGAGAATTCAATAAAAATTAAAAATAGATTCCTATAAGATTTGGCTTCGCTGGCCAAATCATATGATCATAAAATTATGCAGAATGAGAATGAAGTTTGAATTTCTTTTACAGTGCCGGTTAAACAGAGTTTTCCCTATGTCTATTCATCAGATTAACCTTCCTATAGAATGTCGCAGTTTGTTACCTAAGTTTAAGTTTTTGTGCCTTAACAAGGCCATTAGAATTGCAAGACGATGTTTTTATGGAATACTGCATGGTATCATAAAATTAGAAAGTGATCTGTATGAAGAGGAGCAAGCTATTCTAGAAGAGATTAACAGTAGGGTGATCGCTTTGGAACATTCTTTGGAAAAGAGATTGAAACGCACATACATTAAAAAGCTAAAATGGCTGTTTAGATGCCAGAATATTAAACTGCAAGTGAAAAAAGAAGTATTTTTAACAACTTGAGACAACATCGTTCCTCTCCAATGCTTGATAAACGCCTTGGAATACGGCCCTTCCTTTGCACCGACACCACCGCTGTGTCCTGAAAGCCTCATACCGAACGTTGAGATACTCATAAAGGATATTCCCTCTAATTTTTTTTGTCGATGAGCGGAACACACTTCTGCAAGTGAAAAAAGAAGTATTTTTAACAACTTGAGACAACATCGTTCCTCCCCAATGCTTGATAAACGCCTTGGAATACGGCCCTTCCTTTGCACCGACACCACCGTTGCGTCCGGAAAACCTTATACCGAACGTTGAGACGCTCATAAAGGATATGAATTTATAAATATATAAATATATTTATTATATATATTTATATCCTTTATATATATATTAAATATATATATCCCTCATATGAATTTAACTGAGCAGGATTATTGCAGATGGAAAACAAGATTATATGCTGAGAAGGAGAGGTATTCTAACAAAACTGCTTTACTTTTCCAAAGGCACATTAAAGAAATGAAAGAATGGCTCCAAAAAAATGACGTTGTTCTTATAAAGGTGGATAAATCAAAAGGTGTTGTACTCATCAAACAGAGCTCATATAGAGAAAAGCTGCATGAGTACATCGATAGCACCGAATGTCTTCCTGCCCCGAGTAATTACCTGGAAGCCTTACAACAAAGAGTGAGAAAATTTACCCTAACTCCTTTAGCCAATTATCTGGATATGAGGGCTGCTACTTTACAAGCTCCCAGGACACCAAGAATTTTTGTCTTCGGGAAAACCCATAAACTTGGTTTGCAGTTACGCCCTGTGGTAGAAAAATTTAATGCTCCAACCTTCAGAATAGAAAAACAACTTGTTAAATTTATACAAAGAAAGATGCAGGTTTCGCCTTTTTCGATAAAAAACTCAGTGGACTTGATCCTGAAACTGGAAAATATTACACTCATGAATGAGGAATGGATGACAGTTTTAGATTATAAGGCATTATACCCATCAATCAAACTGCCTCCATGCTTTTGTGCCCTGGGAGATTTTTTATTCGCTAATGTTAATAACGCTATCAAATACCACACACAGATTTTAGAATTAACAGATTTAATTTGTCACACATCTTTCTTTGAATTCGAAAATAAAATGTATCTACAGAGGTGGGGAGTACCGATGGGTATCCAGCCCCATGTTGTGAGTTGGTGCTCCATAATCTAGAAAACAGTATCCTCCCTTCCTTACAACAAGATATATTGGTATATGCAAGATATGTTGATGATGTCTTTATCTTGTGGAAGGATAATCGCAACATCAAGCATTTTATGGATCTGATAAACAGTAACCCATATGGTTTAACCTTGGAATTGGAGCAACAAGGTAGTAGTAGCGTTAATTTCTTGGATCTGACTATAACATGCATAAAAGGGGAAGTCCAAACCAATATTTATTGTAAACTGATATCTATCTCCATCGTTATCCCTAAGAATTCGGCAGATCCGGAGCATATTAAAATGGCGGTATTTCGATCTTGGATAAGAAGAGCACACATGCATTGCACAAACGTCTGCGATACTGTTAAGGAATTACAATATATACGAAGAACTCCCATACAGCATGGCTACAGGAGAAAAAGAATAGAGGCTCTCATTAAGAAAGATGATAATCTGGCACGTAGGCAAAAGCAAAACCACCAAAAAGAAAAAGTGGTCCTCGATTATATACCCTTCATTAAACTGATTGTCAAGAGGGTTTCCAAAAATAAGAACTTACAAATAGTTTATCGACATAATCCCACTATATACAGGATATTAAGGAATGACAAGGGGCATTATGAACGTAACTCCTTAACAGGAATATACTCAATACTGCTAAGAGACTAAGAGATTCAACTCTAACTTAGTGTATCAATCAATAATCAATCAATATATTTTATTAAGATGTTTCAACAACACATCTCCTGGTTCCGCAAACAAGCATAGCCAGAAGTAAATAATAAAACAATAAATATTACAGCAATAAAGAAGAAATATAATGCTATTTACAATAATAGTATATCAAACATTATTTATGTCAATATTTAGTTTATATTTTAACATTTTTATGGTTATTTTTTATCAAATTAACATTTATTTGTTTTCAGTTTTTTAAAAGAGATCACATAACATATATGATATTACAACATAATACGTAATAAAACATTTATATTTTGATATTCATTAAATCATAGAATATGTATTAATGTCCGTAGTATGGATGTTGCAAATTGGTTGCTTACAACAGCAGTATATCATAAAATGTTTCTGGTTCAGAGTAGGACCAATGTTCTGAATTTAAGTGCAGAGTCTTTAGTGTATACAGAACACTAGGTTTACATTCCTATTTCCTACTTCGTCGCTATTCACCTGTCGGCAGAGTTCTAACAGTTCTGACTGGTCCAATGTTGAGAACACTCGTCGTCCTGATTTCTGGCTCAATTTATCAAAATTTGTGGCAGTAGATCATACTGTTCAGTAAGCAAAGGTTGCGTTAATTCCGTTGTCAGTCAACATGATACGTATTACAAGTTCTTGTCCTCAATGTAGTATTACAATTGTACAGGAATATAATCCACAGAAGTAGACTATTCATATGGCATGAATTAATATCATGTCCAACCTCACTGTAATAGGCTAAATCGTCTCCTTAACATGAATATAAAGAATATATCAATAATTAATAAATATTTATTTTGTAGCAGACCTGGTAACCCCAAAACCTCGATAAATTACTCTTATTTTATTAGAAACCTATCAATAATTAAATTATATATCATATATTATATTTTTAATAGGTTTCCCAAATAGTGTGTAAGACATTGTTTGTGATATATCTATATGACCCAAGACACAATAAGCATATATAACTTAGTGTATATAAGCTCAACTTTGAGGAATTTGAAAAAAAGAATCAATGAGCGTAAGCTTTCGGTGAACAAAACTGTTGACAGTACGGTCCTTGCCACTTATGCTAAATAACAAGGCATTACTGTCTTCTGGGACCGGGCCTCTATAATAAAAGCTACCAGATCTAGACACGTGGTAAAATATCTCGAAAAGCTGGAAATCCACAGGGCTTGGGATGATCTTTGATAGATATTTTATTTATTTTTATCAGTATTTATTAAACACACAGAAATTTGTATGTATAATTTCATTTATAGCATGTTACCTTTTAATTTTTTACATAACCATTTATTTGAAATTTGATTGCGTAATTTTTCGAATTTCCCATTTCGAATTAGAGAAATAACTGAAGATGAACGTTTAATGCATTTGAAAACGTTTTTATGTTATTAAAGAATTATGCTGGATAGTTGAATGGTTTTTATTTTTAATTTTTACAAAAATGGAGATTTATAATTTTTAAGAATCATTATTTTGACACCAATTCACCAGATTAACTAGTCTGCTGAGCACCTGGCCAAAAGTGCCTGGGAAAGCATTATTGGATGATTAATTTAAAATGCCAATTGCCTATTTTTAATTTTTTTATTAATTTTCTCCACATTATTTTAAATAGCAGTATTTTCATTTTGTCCTACCATTGATTATTCTTTATTAGATTTTCAAAATATTATTTATAGTTATTTAATTAATTAATGTATATATAACTTTGTGTTCATGTGTCTAACTAATGTTGTTTAGTATTATAAATTGTAACATAGATATGAGAGAGTTGCTAAATGATGCAAAATGTGGGAGTTGGACTGTAAAAGGCATTGGGGCATAGCATGCAGTATTTTAATATATTTTAAAAATTAACTTGTATGAAATGAAATAAATAAATTTAATAGATTTTAAATACAACATGCCAACCTTATTATGCTTTTCAGTTATTTTGAAACGTTTGTGTTATGTATTCAGCTCCAAATGGAACACCAATCACACCAGAAAGATTTTTTTAGAACTCTGCCTGAAGAAGGTCCTAGGGTGGACTGAAAACGTTTGTGTTACATTTCAAAATAACTGAAAAGCATAATAAGGTTGGTGTGTCATATTTATAATTAATGTTTTGTTTAGTGGATTGTTTTTATTTTAATAGACTTGTTTATTTCATTTTATATGATACCTATAAATTTTTTTAAAAAATAAAAGTTTATGTATTCTTAACTGGTACATTTGTTTCCAGTTTATTTTAGTATTAATAAAGATGGAGAAGACATTACAATGACACTGAAAATACTTTCATTCTTAAAAAGAAAATCGTATAGCAGATCATCATACACTTTCTTATTAGCATTGATATGTTAAACATATATAAATAACATTTAAATTTTCATTACATTTATCAAAAATATTAACATTGAACTTTTTTTAATTTTAGTCTATGCATATCGTATCAGATAGATATACACAGGCGAGTGTGTCTACAATTCCGACATTCAACGAACAGGGTACTTTAGAAAGAATCAATTTAACTAATGACTGCACGCACGAAATATTAGTTCCAACCTGTTCGTACCGTATGGGTACAGAAAAAATGGGATACGGAATGGCCATTTTATGTAAATATATTTTATTTTTTTAAAGGATTAATAATTATCGTTACAAAAGTTCCAACGATTCTTTTAATTGTGACTGACTATTTTATTTGAAATAAAGTTTGTCAGTAAAAATGGCTTGATTGCAATTGATACACTTCTGCCGACTCACAGTTAAAAGAAAGTCCAGATTTAAAAATCAATAAAATTCTTAAAGATGTCACAAAGGAAATAAATAGTTTGCACTTAAGAAAATGGAAGAAATATTTAAAAGTCCATACTCTATGAGAAAAAGTGCAGCAAATGAAATAGGCAAAGAATTTAATGAGGTCAATTCATCCGAGTTTGAAACTTCACATATTTTGGTGAAAACAAGCTACTTGTGTCGATAAGAATATACAAAATAATAATAAAATCTACTGGAACCTGAATAACTAAAATAAATACTACTTTTATCTATCCATCAATAAATATTTAATAATATAAAAATGTTTTCAACCGTTTTTATATTATTAAATATTTATTTCTGGATAGATAAAGGTGGCATTTATTTTAGTTATAAAAATCTACAGTTGTGTATTCTGTTGCCAATAGTTTTTTATGTTAAAATCAAGTTTGGTATTACAAAAATCATTGATAGTTGTCAAAAAATATCCAAAATAGTTAACTATAAAGCACATCTTTATTTTGAGTATAGAATTGATATGATATATAAAGAATGATTTGTTAGCAATGTTTGCTTTTTCAAAGGTTCAATAGAGCAAATTTATCAGTACAATTGTTGTTAAAATTAAAGTATAAAAAACAGTAAAATTATCAGTAAAATTTTGATATATGAAGCAGTCACTCTTGAAATGTTCTGAAAAATGCAAGTATTTGTCTTAATTTTTTTTCTATTTAAAAAAGTTCTTTCTTCTTAAGTTATGAAATAATATTTACATTAATTTTGAATTACAATGGCAAAATAAATAAGAAGATATTCCTTTCTCTTTATACAAAGCCTTTATACTACAGTTTGTATATCCAAAAACACGGCATGAATTTAGCATCTTTCTAAGCTCAAAAAAATATACAAACTATTGTCCAGTTTTACCAATCTTTTTTATCATCATCATCAATTAAAATGACAGTTATAAAATCACATCATTAATAATCTCACAGTTCTTTTGGCTTGTCATATAAATTCAACCATTTTTTTCTAGTTATTTTTTCATGTCAAAATGCATTTTGGACCTTTACTAATCTTTATTAAAATTTAACAGATGTGTTAAACCTGTTTAACATCTAAAAAGATAGGATCAATGGGATAGGGCAATGCAATACATGAATGATCTCTCAATGAGGTAGGTGCCTTCTGGAACTCTCTATGAGAAACTGGTTCGTATTTAGGTATTAGACATGCAAAGAAAATCTACAGAACTCCACTTGGCCTGACTGTTGGTCAAGTTCCAACCCACAACAGACCACCAGTGTTTGGTGGTTTAGTCCACTCGACCACCAGTTAGCCTAACAGCCAAAAGTGTTTCATCAAATCTCATTAATGCTACTTTAAAGTTTTATTTTAAGTCTGACTTTGGAACATCGAAGTTTCTAATGACTCATTAAGTTAAAATAAGATGATGGAGAGTTTAAATGCAGAGCTGTTATATATCAGGTGTGTTGAGAATGTAGAATCATAAAAAAATTATTTACCATTCAGATAGTGCAATTTTTAGCTTTTGGATGGTAATCATTTCATTATTCTTTTAAACAACACATGCATTTGAGTTAAGATCAAGTACAAGATTTTCTCATTTTGTTTCCTTCTTGTTTAATTGTAATACCATCAGTATCATATATTTTCAACTATACTTTCTTATTTTTTAATTAATTCAATAAAAATACTTTTTCCAGATTTGTATGATTTGAAGTTACTCACTCCAGTTTTGATTTAGTTATGATTGTACAGTACATGTTGGAGTAATCAAAAAAGAATTTAACATCAAACAAGTATGAGGAAATTTTTATGAAACCAGTTGTGTTTTCTGACACAACAGTAAACTGTTAAGAAACTGCTCATTAAGTTAAAGATTGTTGGTGAAATGGAACTTTGTAATAAAATGCTAATTTAAATGAGTTGATAGTAAATACTGCATTGAGTGATATTTTAACTAAAGTTGATGGAACCAGTTGTACAATTGCAATACAAACAGTAAACTTGTTTTTCACAGGATCACATGATAACACACAAACTGATCTCATTAGTTTGGAAAGGTATGAAAACTCAAGGATGCTTTTCCGCATGCTTGGTAAGATGGAGCCTGTCACTTCTTAAGATGGTTTCACATAGCTTGCAATGGCAATTTGTCCAAGAAAAATACATGATGAGGTTTTCAAGAGAAAAACAGAGGTAAAATATAAGTTTACTATCACAGTATTCAGATATTATAATGACAAAACAGATAATTGATATGGCAATCTGTGCAAGAACTATTTCAAATATAAATCATTAATGCTAACAATTTAAACATTACTGGTGTTACATGCAAATAAAAGAAAAGAAGATGGTGACTTTGCCCTGCTTAGTGAAATTTTTCATTCAAAAAAGGGAACATTATGCTATTCATTGTTTTCTTTTGATGGTAGGTGAATAAAACAATTCTGTTTATATCTAAAAATAGTTTATTGTCCTTAATCCTTTTCCCCCTATCTGGCCATTTCCACAAATCAGGAGCATGGAAGAAAGAAACTTCTAGGTTGTTTCCATTTTCCTTTCATTTCTCCCAAATGCATTTTGAACATTGTATCCACTGAATAGGAACAAATAAAGGTAAAATTTGATACAATGTTTACAAGCTAAAATATATAATATATATTTTAATGATATGTTAATAAGTAATCATATAAACTTTTGCTAACATATTACTTACATATCATACAGGCAGTAATACCACACAAATTGATTTGCCACTCTTTTCGACTAAAGCTAAATTAATATGTAAATTTAACTTATTCACAAATAATTATAATCAATTATAATATTTGGTGATATAGAAACAAAATTTCTTACATTTTATTGTTTTTATCACAATATTCTTCTCCAAGACAAGGAATTTAAATTAATATAGAGATGATACAGAAATATAAATGGTATTAGATAGTTATGACAGAACTCCAAAAATATCTAAGAATAAAAAAACACAAGAACCCTGTAGAATATAGGCCTCTAGTTAATATTAAAAATTACATATTTTATGGTTTATAAAAATTTCTAAAAGATAAAATTAAACTGTATTAAAAATTCTGAGTATAGCATTAATAACATTGATCAATTTCTTCAAGATTTAAAAAAATATATGAATTAATCAAAATCAAAAAATGCTTTGTTAGATATAAAAAAATACATATCCAAGTGTTACAAAGAAAATGATAGAATCCTGATAGAATTAAAATGTCCAAAGGGGATTATAGTTATATTGTTATTTGTGTTAAATAATAATTATTTTCAATATAAAACGGTTTATTATAGACAAGTCGATGGAATCCCTATGGGTTCCCACATAGATTCAAAACTGGCAGAGTTAGTCGTGATGTCCAAAGACAAAAAAGATATCAAAACCTTACTGGAATTATATTTTTTTTTAATATGTAGATGACTGTTATTATATGATAAGTTAACAAATAAAGCAGCAATATATTATATTCAGTAAATGTTATTGATGATGAAGTAAAGTTTGAATTAGTAGAAGAAAAATTTTGTTTTTAGATTTAACTATTATTAGAGGCCAAAAAAATTAATTTTTGAAAACTTTGTAAACCCATTGGGGTTTCAAACATAATAAATTATTTATCTGAAGTACCAGTAAATTTTTTAGGAAAACATTTTCAATATGTATTGTACTATACAGTATGTAGAAAAAATTTGTAAAAGAACCACATATTAAAAATTGTAGATGCTAAGAACAGGAATAAAAGGAAATTGTAGGTATTATAAATAATTTTCTTTTAAATAATTACCCACAGAGTCTATTAATCCAATTGTTAAATTTATAGAAATAAAAATAAATCAAGGACTTGTTAAACTTGCTTATATAAAAAAATATATTCAAAAGAATAATAATATTGCTGAAAAATGGTATTGGTTTAATAGCTGAACGAACAAATCAAATAGGAAAGATGATACAGCTCCAAAAAATAAATGTAAAGAATTAAATAAAATTATGGAGACTGCAAGTGTAGTTTATCCATTTAGCTGTAGTTGTAATCAACCTCCTAACATTTATATATGTGAAAGTAAAAGAAAATTAAAAGTCAGAAATCAATGAACATATAAAATCTATCCAAAAAATTGTGTGCACTTTGCAGCTGCAAGACATTGCAATATCCAAAGGTTGCAAAATTAAACTGAGTACAGTTAAAATCCTTAAAAAGAAATTTATTTAAATGTCAATTCTTCAAGCAAGTTAAAATAGTAAGTAATCTTAATAATGTTATAAATGATGATCATGGAAAAATCAGACATGAATCAATGAAAAGCTTTGTATATCCAGGGGGAACTACGATCGGTGTTATGTAGAATCGACATTTATAAGACGGTTGAATTCGTCGTCTTATTTCCATTGAAAAATAGAATAATTTTGTGAAGGACAACCTAATTGTTAATTTTTTAAAAAAGTAAACAGAGGATTATCTTTCAAAAAGTGGTAGGTTCATAATTAATAATCTTTTTAAGTTTTTAATTTAATATACTCTTATCATTTTCTTAACCTTATTTGCTTTTAGTTAAAATACCTTCAAGAAATATATAAATTAAACACCTTGTCTTGACAAAATACATTTAATTTGAAAATTAAACATAAGAATATTGTGACAAAAACAATAAAAAGAGAAATTTCTGTAAATAAGTTAAATTTACATATTAATCTAGCTTCAGTCAAAAACAGTGGAAAATCAATTTGTGTGGTATTACTGCCCGTATAATGTGTAAGTAGCAAAAATTTATATGATTACTGTATTAACATATTAAAATATATTTTAATAATATGTTGTTATATGTAAATATAATAAATATATATGTGTGATATATATATTTTGTATATTTTAGCTTGTAAATATTGTACCAAATTTTACCTTTATTTGTTCCTATTCAGTGGATACAATGTTCAAAATGCATTTGGGAATAATGAAAGAAAAACGGAAACAACCTAGAAGTTTTTCTCCCATACTACAAACATAAGTCCCAATTAAAGCAAGTAGGAAAAACAAAATTCTGTTTATATTTTAATAAGAGAAATAATAAATTTACAATCCCATTTCATGATTTCTCTTACTCCATCCATAATTTTCACTGCAGTGTACTGTGTTTATATTCTGAAAGATTTTTACAAAGAGGATGCTGTTAGAATATTTTGGTTAATTTATCCTCATCTTTAGTCGGTTTCTTATTTAATAACAGCTGTGATTCTGTGACAATTTGAATGACTAACGATCGAGTGAATAATCAAGATTAATTTTTCTTTCTTGATACAGATAAGGCTATACTGTTGTTGTTTATCACTATAATTACATTCAATTAGTTTTTATATAAGCAAGAATGAGGAAGCTGGAAAAATTCTGATCTCTTTGTCAATGTCAACTTTTATGTTTTTGATGCAAGTGTGGCAAATTAAAAATGATTATCATGATTCTTGTAAATTGCTGTTCTATGTAAAATCATCTTAAGTCAGGAGCATACTGTTTATTCCAGCTGCTGTTTCCTTAATTGTGCAAGAATCAGTGGACCCACCAGTGGCGAACAGTTCCATTTCCTGAACACTGGGAATTCAGTCGCGGGTTTGTACCTGGCCAGGTTGGGCTGGTCACGTGGAATTTTCTGGGTTTTCTTCACATTTGTAATGCCTGAATAGGGGCCAGTTACCCTTAAAAAGACCTCCTGGAAGATCCCTCCTAGGCATATCACCCAAGTGTTGCATTGCTAATTTAACAAAACAAAGCAAGAATCAGTGTCAACTTTCATACAATTTCAGGCATAATTTCTATCAGGTGGGGAAACCGACATCACTAATCAGAAGGATGATTCTTTTTCCCTCCTAACATCCCACTGCTGATATTACTTGTAAAAAGATCAGTGGATATTTTTGTAACGATATAACAAAAGATGTCAATTTTTATTGGGTTAGCAAGTAACATCCATAAGAAGATACAATACTGTTCAAAAGTATAAAATAGACTCAATGTTTTAAAAAGTATTGCAGTTCCTAATTAAAATAATGGACCTCTATAAACAGGACTTTTTGGACCAAATTTGATATATTGAATGTAGAGTATACAGGATTTTAGATTCCTCTGTCCATGTATTAGATAATAGCAAAAAGTATCAAGAATAATGAAAAAAGTAACTTTTATTTTTACAATTATAGTATGAATTATTTATTTCAAACAAAAATAGCATCATAAAAATACAAGCAATGAATGAGATTTCGGTTCTGTATAGGTTTTACTCTGACTTTGAGGATAGCTTGGCATTAGTTTGGCACAGACTCGATTAAGAAGAGATAACATCGATGTCCATTTCATGGGATCAAATACTGAAGGACTTCTTTTATTTCTTATTTTGATCTAGGATACCATTAAAAAAATATGACGGTTTATTTTTTTTTTGGCTGCATGACAAGGTGTCGAGTTGCTGGAACCGTCATTCCCGATTCTTGGTGTTCTTTCGCAGTTATCACTACTCGATCTTCATACAGAGCTGCATTCATTGTCTATCTGACTAAATACTGTTGTTTACAACCTTTAAATGCAATGCAGTTTGTTATCGTGATAGATTCAAAACGCTTAGCAGTTGCATTGATGCACTCTGGTCAGAAAGTTTCATTAGATGTCCTGACAAAAGGTGGTCTGTTATACAATTGAAAGCATGATTCATCAGAGAATATTACTTTAGTACCATTTGTGTAAAATCTAGTCACTGTGCTTCTTTGCCATTCATAACGTTGTTTTCCTTTTTTAATTTTTTCAGTTACTAATTTTTTTCTCTGTGGAATCCCAGTGTGCAGAGTATATACAGAACAGTGAAAGTGGCACTTTGATAAACACCTGTTAAAACTGTTTTTCATTTTGTCTGAGGTTGAAAACCTGGTTTATATGACACCCTTAGTCTTTCATTGTGAGTTTTTTAATCATGTTGCTTTTCCTTTCCAGCTTGCTGAGATTATTCACACATCCAATAATTTTGGAAATTATGGTAGCCAAATAATCTTTCCAATGTAGGCTAATATCTTGACATTTCTTTTCATTCAAGGTGTTAGTTCACATATTTTTGGCATTTTTCAACAAGTTTGAGAATAAATAATAATTCATTATCAAGTGCACAACTTTTATAGGTTAGTGCACATAATACAATCTGACAGAATTGGCAATTGTACCAATGCAACCAGGCCAATGTCGGTGCAAATGAATGTTATGGCAATAGCTTAACAATGTTATTGAATGGGTATAACAAAGATTAAAATACTACTTTCTTTACAAAATTATTGAACTTGCATAAAACTGTTGGGTTATTCGATACTTTTGAACAGTGCTATATACATAAGTATCGAGCATGATGACAAACATCCATTTTATTCCAGATAGGGTCGTTAACTTCTGGGATCACACCAATTTGGAGGAATTGTTCAGCCTATTTATTTTATCAAAGTTTTCCCTGCGGCTTTCTTTGTCCGAGTGCAGTAGGCATCTGAATCTAATGCCGACGAGTGAGGCAGAAGTTAACGGCTCAATCTTTTCATAAGTAGATATAAGGGTAGAAGACAGTGCCAATGATCCGATATTTTTCCCACAGATCCAAACGGAGTACTATATTATTCAGTGCTGTGGTTGCCGTCTCGTCTCAAGCAGCTGTACTTTTACTTGGGGTTGGGCCTGACCTGCCTGCTGCTGCTTATGCCTTTGGCAATATGGAAACCCATCGACAGATGGACCGAAAGAATCTCCTCTCTCTTCTCTCTGCGACAACGATGACTACCCGAAAGAAACTGCCGCACCCATCGTTCCGCCTCCGATATTTTATTTACCGAAAAAATAAATTTAATTTTATAAAATTTGATTTATTTCCTTTGTTTCCTCCATCATTGTCGGCAGCCACGCCCGGTAGTAATACTAAAGCAAAAATATGCATTTCTACATTTAAACTGCTATAATGTGATAGTCACCATTGCTAGTTCTAAAGAAAATTATCTTTAACAAGTTTCTAGTACGCCATAAGCATAATATATTGCCATTTCTAGCAATTAACCAGCCAATTTCGGGAATTTTTTGCCACATAAAATTGCTAACGAAGGTTATTCCTTATTTTGTGATAATTATGTCGACACGGTAAAATGGAAACATCAATAAAGTGGGACATCAGTTACGCATTGATGACAAAGATAAATAATTATTTATTTAATAATGACGTAAGGGGATATCATTGAGTGGAAACAAACACCAGAGACCAAAGACACTGTTCTGGTCTTAACGTTTTCCATTTAAATTTTCTTAGCTCTGTATAATTTGGGGGAGAAATCTAAAACGATCATTCATCCTGTAAAGACGTTCCTATTTTATATCACAGAAGAATCCCGATTAACCTAGGATCCACATTATCCAAGAAACCCGTAATTGAAGGCAATCTTTGTCTTAACTCTAAAGAAGTTTTTAAAGAAAGTTTAAAACAATAACATACTGTATATTACAAAATTATTTCTTTTGTTTTATCATTTGAACATCAATTTGAGACAAACCATTCATATTAAAATGTAACTACAATAATATATAGGTCATACATACTGTATGTTTATTCCTAAAACTATTGTTCGTATTAGACATAATAAACGTCGTAAAAAATATTGTTTTTACGATTAAAGTCACTAAGATATAAGCGGGGAGCCCCTGCTGCCCACAGACGCCCACTCGTTCCCAGTATAATTTATTCATAACAGGCATTTCAACGAAGCGCAATACCTTCGTCCGTCTAATTTCGAGTGAAGATTCCGTAATGTAGGCCAAACTAAGTTCGGATCCTTCCGGAAATGCACCTCCACACACTAACCAGAAAAGCAGTTTTTATTCAAATTACATTTTAAAAACTTGCGCTTTCCTCTATCGAAATCGAACGTAGAATGACGTTCAACTTCCGAAACAAAAAACCTTTTCAAATAATTTTGAACGTCCCACAGAAAAGCGTTTCAATTACACCAGTGTTTTTGTGGGGCGCGAGACTATTGCAAGGGCGCGCGCAGCTTTTACCAAATTATCATTTTTTAATGCAAACAAAACAGAAAAAAGTCAAATCGATGTCGAAAAAATGAATCGGCAAAACGGTTATGCCTAATTCACAACTCTGGTCAGAACGACTCGGATACCAATGCTAAAAATCCATCCACACTGCTTGCCAAAACGTCTAGACGAGAGTCGAGCCTCGGCGAACAATAAACTTTATTTAATAAGGTATAATATTTTGTAGGTCATTAACAAAATTTATAAAGGACAGTATTTACGAAATTAGATCAGATAGAAAATTGAAGGGGCGTAGCAACTTTTCTGAAAAAAGAGGGGGCGGAGGTACGGAAAGTTTGGAAACCACCGAATTACACGGTCCCGTTCTCGTTCCCAATATACAATAGAGCATCGTTTATCTGAATCAATTAGGGACGGTTTTTCGGATAACCGATTATACCGGTCTGCGAGTAAAAAAACTGCATATGATTTTTATACATTTTCTTACAGATTTCAACTTGGTAAAAACGAAAAAAATTCTATCTCGTCAATTTTTTTGATACACTCAAGTTTTTCTTTGTATTTAGCGTAAAATTTCTAGTTAACTTAAAATTTAGTATTATTATTATTTTGAATGGCCTTAAAACGAAGACTTCTCACATTAATTCTATCAATTATAGCTGGACTTGGTAATAAATAAATACTGTATGTTAATGGTTGAAAAGAGTAGTGGTAGGGGGAGGTGGGTTGAGTACTTTTAGCGTTAGAAGGAAGGTTGCGTGATCGTATAGAAACAGGTTAAAAGTTGATAGTAATATTATTGGTGAGGTTGAGCGTGTTTCGACTTATTATCTGGGATACTAGAAATAAATATAAACAACCCGCTGTTGGATTAGATCGTGTTTCGACAAGCTAAATAAGTTCAGTATCTCGCTGGCCATCTAATGCCACACACAGTTTGTATCTGGCATTCAAACGCTACTGCGCTTGTATTTTATTTCTGGAATATGGCTCACAGAGGTTGCGTAATTTCTCCCGACAGTTTCTGTGAAGTTTGTGGTGAATACGCACACAACAAAGAAACATAAGTGAGTTGTGAAGAAAGTTTAATTTGCGTATTTCAAATCGAAACTTGAGATCGAAACAAAGCAGATTTTTGGAAACAATGGGAGAAAAAGAAAAAGAAACATGCACTACATTCTTGAAAGAATGTAGTGCATGTAGTCTTTAGTATTCCCCAAAAACTTATGCACTACATTCTTTCAAGAATGTAGTGCATAAGTTTTTGGGGAATACTAAGGACCATGACTACAAAACCATTGTACAACGCATACTGGTAGCAGCGTATGAAGCTCGAGAATGCGAGATGAGCTTAAAAGTTCATTTCTTACACTCCCGTATTGACTATTTTCCCGAAAACTTGGGAGCCTACAGTGAAGAACAGTGTGAAAGATTTCACCAGGATGTCCGTGATATCGAGAGACGTTACCAAGGAAAATGTACTGTCAATACGTTAGCTGACTACTGTTGGATGCTCAATCGAGAAACCGGAGAAGGAAATCGGAAACGAGTTTGGAGAAGCATTAAAAAGAAGCAGAAAAGGTATCGTAAGAAAATTGTGTATAAATATCGGAAACAATTTGTTGATTAGTTGTAAGAAAATATAATATACTAGCTGCAAGGACCCGCTTCGCTGGGTTTTTATTTGTGGGCAAAAAGTAACGATAGTGAAGGTTAAGATAATTACATTATAGTCCATTGTTTTTCAACCGGGGTGCCGCGGCACCTTAGGGTGCTACGGCGCCACGATTGGGGTGTCGCAAAGTTTAGAGCCTTTACGCATTTTCTTGGAAATTTACTTAAGTGTAGTTCAAGATAACTCATTGTCAGTTCTATTTTGCTACGAGATATCTAGTAAGCAAAGAAACTATGATTAATCCCGTGTTAATGTAATGTTCTACGCTACGTGTACGCACGACTTGTCACGAGTTCGTTCAAACCACATTGCTTGGCCTTCACGTTCCCAGTCCCAGTACCAGGCCAACCACCAGAGAAGANATATGCTATATGATTAAAATATTTTTAGAAATTCTTAAAACAGAAAACATCAGATGCCCTGCGTCAGTTTTTTCAGCGGCATTTTTTTCGAAATTTTTCAAAAAATTCAAGTTCTCCAATTTTTTTCAGCTGCAAAAAATGCAATAAATAATTTTCTTATCGCGCGCCAACTTTTCTCAGGGAAAAAAAAAATGCCGGCATCTCACAGAAGCCCTGCAACCCTTCTGCGGAAAAAATTCTCCAGAAAAACGCGATTGCGAGAATCTCTATTGTTGATCGCGACCATAGTGCGCATCTGTATTATATTCTAGTTTTTCAGCGATCGCAGCTTCGATTCGCTCTTTTGTAGGTCGATTGACTTTCTTTAAGCCAATAAGTGTATTGTCACCACCCCTGGGCCATAAATATTTTGGTAATACACTCCCCTACTAATCTACAGTAAATCTTTCAGTAAAGTACACAGTTGGCTGAAAACAATCAAAGGAAAACTCCTTCTAAAGTTTTATTGGGTATCTTCTGTCTTTGTTGACATTACTGTAACTAATCACAGACTTGTGAAAGGAAAAATTGCCGCGAAAAGTCCCGCCTCCAACCTTCGAAGTAAAATGTAAACAATCACAATAAATTCGCTTTTTAAATCGTTTTTTTAGCTCTAAACAACTAATTTAACGTTTTTGACATTAAATTAGGCAATTCGACAATATTTAGGCATGTAAATATATTTTTAAAACTATCTAGCAATAAATATTCCCGGGAAACTCCACCTCCCTATAGTAAGTGTATGGAAGATGTTCTTGCTGTTAATTGGCATTAAAATCTTTATTTCTACGCCTATTACGCTCTAATTGGTAATTTATATTATGACAGAATCAACTTTCAACGAATGAGAGTGTTTTCAGAGCCATCTGGTCTGGATTTTCCCGCGAAGAACCAATCCACGTGATCAAAGTCAGAATGTAAACAAACGTTAAAAAATTGCTATATTCTATATTTTAGAGCGTATTTTTACTAGTTTGCATGTTATTTGACTTTACTTAGATAAGAAGATTTTTTAACAACAGCTTCCGGCTAAAAAATTAACCAGGAAACTTATTACTTCCGGATGTTGCGTAATCGCAAAAAAAAAATTAACTGATCGCTTATTATAGTGTATTATTGCATAAAGTGTAGAAAAAAATATATAAAAGGTGTCAAATATTTACTATTTGAAGCAGAAATATATATTGATAAACTTTGCAGCATTGCTTCACGATGACAATTGACTCCTCTCCCTGCTAAGTAATTTGAGAAGTAGTGTGAATTATGGCAATAACTTCTCCCCCGCTCTAGATAAAGAGCTGAAGTTTGTTTTGTTTAAAAGAAAACAGGTGTGTCTAGCTAACAAATGTTTCAAATTAAACAGAACGTTTACAGATTTTTAAATTTTTACTTTTTTCCTAAAAAATTTAAAATTTTTATTACATTTAATAATCGTAAACTGTGAGACATTTGCGGCAAAAATAATGAAAATAGGCGATTCTAGCTCGATTTTAAAGCGAGATATTGGAATTTATTATTACACTCAGCGAAGTCTTATACTCTGCGAGAAATCGCGTTTGTCCACGCGACAAAAATTTTAAAAATTAATTACGCTAAAACAAATTGCGCTAATTGTACAATTTTTGTTTCTTGCATAACTATTTCATTTAGGTATTGATGCAAATGCATTTTTTTAATTAAATTTCGAGAATATTTTTAGTTATAAATGAAAGAATTTACACCTTCGACATCATGTCGTAAATTGCCGAATTTTTGATGGTCCACCCTGTATTTTTTTGGTTGCTTCATTTCATGCACAGAAAACATTTATATCTAAACTATCAGCAAGAAATTTTGATGGATTCTGTAATATTTTGAGCGATGTCCATTTTTATATTTGGTGATCGATTTAAGCCTAACACACGACTATATCACATTAAAAATTGAAAATAAAATTAATATGTAAAGATCTAAGAAAACTATCTGTTAAATATTGAAAAAAACATTTTTATGAGTAAAATAAAGTAAAAACTTTGTCAATTAGTCGATTTACAACTCAGAAGAGAAGTGTTAAAAATAGAGTCATAAAACAATTAACGTTTATTGACTTTCGCGGTAGGGGGTAACGCGGGGTCTGATGACAAATTTTCTCGCAGTAGTGAGAAAATTCTACTCACTTCACTTGAAAGAGTAATATTTCTTCCCCATTTACAAACAAACCCGATAGCAATCGGTGAAACAGGAGATAAATTACAGCGAGTTGAAATTTGATATGTTTATTTTTTGCGTTTTTCGTATCAAATTACATTAAATTTGATGCGAATAAAGCATTTGTGCCAATATAAAAATATTTTACACTGTTCGAAAGTAGAGAAAATTGTGAAAACAAAGATGTAATTATAATTTTTTAAGCGAAGCCAATAATTTCACAATTTTAGAAAAAAAAAATGGATTCTGTGAGACGCCGCGTGATAAAAGTGCGGTCGCTACGTTACGCGCTTTAGGAAGGGTTAAATACCTGGGACGAAGATTGGGTTCTTGATTTTGGATGCTTTTTTTCATGACGTTTTAAACTTGATTTATACTTGTATGATTTTTTACAGATGTTACATTTAAATAGTTGTCTTTTAGTGTGAGATTTTATATGTCTTCGTAATAGTGATTTGAATAGAAAGACTTTGTGGCATATGCGGCATTCGTTTTTTCTTCCGCTCGGGTATCTTGATGATCTCTAATTATAGAATTATTTAAACATTTAGAAGACTTCTCACATTAACTCTATTAATTATGAACTTGTCATTAAATAAAAAAAGTGTTAATTGTTGAAGAGAATAGTTGTAGGAAGAGGTGGGTTAAATAGTTTCAGCATTAGGAAGAAGGTTGCATGAATGTGTAGAAACAGGTTAAAAGTTAATAGTGAGTAATATTACTGTGACGTTGAGCATATTTCGACATGTTATCTGGGATAATAGGAATAAATATAAACAGCCTGCTGTTGGATTAGATCATGTTTCAACAAGCTGAATAAGTTCAGTATCTCTGTGGCCATCTAATGCCACACTCAGTTTATATCCAGCATTCGAATGCTACTGTGCTTGTATTTTTATTTCTGGAATATGGCTCGCAGAGGTTGTGTAATTTCTCCCGACAGCTTCTGTTATGTTTGTGCTAAATACACAGTGAAAAGTCAACAAAGAAACATAAATGAATTTGTGAAGAAAGTTTATTTTGCGTATTTCAAACTGAAACTTGGTTTTCAAAACAAAGCATGAGCTTCGCATAAGGTGGGCATAAGATGAGACAAAGATCGTTTGTGGTTTAAGGGTAAGATAAACTCATTTTGGTTTGGCATTCCTATAATATGGCGTGAACAGAAAAATCACACAACCGACTGCTATTTCTGTTCAGTAGATGTTAAAGGATTTAATACAAAAATAAAAATAAAATATTTTACCCTTACCTTGACTGAGCTATTCGTCCAGTGTCCCGTGGTTCTGAAATATCAGATCCACAACCACCTTCTAATTTAGATGACATCCTGAGTGAGTCAAAGGACTCAGACACATTAACTTCCCAGGACAAATCTAGCTCAGACTTTTCTGTTGACGAAGAACCTCAATTATTTTGTCAGAATAAGCTCAACGACTTAGTAAGAGACTTAGGTCTTTCAAAAGATGCAGCCTAATTGCTAGGATCAAGGCTAAAAAACAAAAACCCTCCATTATCTGCGACCTCATTTTCGTGATACAGGCATCGAGAGAGAGAACTTACTCAGTTATTCTTCAAGGAGGGAAATCTAGTTTATTGTAATGATGTTCATGGGCTCATGAAGTGCATCGAAATAGAATATGATTTATCAGAATTTTATTCATTGATTTGTTTAAAACTAACCTCAAAGCAGTCTTGCTGCATAATGGAAATGCATTTGCATCTTTTTCTATGGGACAGTCGATTCATATGGGAGAAAACTATACTAACTTGGCTACAATTCTTGAGAAAATCAAATATCAAGAGCATCAATAGACGGTTTGTGGAGATTTCAAAATACTNAATATTACGAACTAATATTCTTTATTCATTTTATTTTGAACAATAATATAAATTATTGTGATAAATATATAAACCAGTAGTAATACATTTACGATGTGCTAATATTTTTAATTAAATTAAAAAATAAAAAATAAAAAATTTATAAAATATTAAAATTAAAAGTTACAATTTAAATATTTATCATAAATTGCTTAATTATAACTAAATAAACTTATTATAGCATAAATAAACGTATTTTAGTAATATTATTACGTAAATATGCTATAAAATAAATTTAAAAATATTTAAATTAAAAAAAAAATCGCTAAATGAAAATTTTTGAGTCGACAAAACACCACCTGGACACAAATATGTGAAACAGATGGTAAGCAACACACTACCGTCAAGTGGTGGCATCTGTTGCCAAAAATTTTCATTAAAATTGATTTTTTGCAGAGTAACGACGAATCGGTACTCTAGTACATTGTTATAACAAAGGGGGGTGCGGCAGATCGTTACCCTGGTCTTAAGAAAGTTAAGGGTAAGATAAACTCATTTTGGTTTGGCATTCCTATGATATGGCGTGAACAGAAAAATCACACAACCAACTGCTATTTCTGTTCAGTAGATGTTAAAGGATTTAATACAAAAATAAAAATAAAATATTTTACCCTTACCTTGACAGAGCTATTCGTCCAGTGTCCCGTGGTTCTGAAATATCAGATCCACAGCCACCTTATAATTTAGATGACATCCTGAGTGAGTCAAAGGACTCAGACACATTAACTTCCCAGGACAAATCTAGCTCAGACTTTTCTATTGACGAAGAACCTCAATTATTTTGTCAGAATAAGCTCAACGACTTAGTAAGAGACTTAGGTCTTTCAAAAGATGCAGCCTAATTGCTAGGATCAAGGCTAAAAAACAAAAACCCTCCATTATCTGCGACCTCATTTTCGTTATACAGGCATCGAGAGAGAGAACTTACTCAGTTTTTTTTCAAGGAGGTAAATCTAGTTTATTGTAATGATGTTCATGGGCTCATGAAGTGCATTGAAATAGAATATGATTTATCAGAATTTTATTCATTGATTTGTTTAAAACTAACCTCAAAGCAGTCTTGCTGCATAATGGAAATGCATTTGCATCTTTTTCTATGGGACAGTTGATTCATATGGGAGAAAACTATACTAACTTGGCTACAATTCTTGAGAAAATCAAATATCAAGAGCATCAATAGACGGTTTGTGGAGATTTCAAAATACTAACCATGTTGTTGGGTCAGTAGGGAAATTATACAAAATATCCTTGCTTTCTTTGTTTATGAGATAGTAGAGCTAGACAGTTGCACTGGACAAAAACCAACTGGCCACCGCGAGACAGTTTAATCCCTGGCGAGAAAAACGTGATCAATACAACATTGGTTCACCAAGAAAAAGTTTATCATCAATTTCCTCTTCATATTAAATTGGGGCTCGTAAAGCTGTTTGTCAAATCATTGCCAAGAGATGAGGATTGTTTCAGATATCAGTTCAGATAAGTTCCCAAAACTGTCTGAAGCACAGTTAAGAGAGGGAGTTTTCGCTGGCTCCAACATAAGAAAACTTTTATCTGATCCCCTCTTTTTGGAAACAATGGGAGGAAAGGAAAAAGAAACATGGGACTCTTTCAAAAATGTACGGCACAAGTTTTTTGGGCATACTAAGGACTCTGACTACAAAACCATTGTACAATGCATGCTGGCAGCATATAAGGCTCAAGGATGCAAGATGAGCTTAAAAGTTCATTTCTTACACTCCCGTATTGACTATTTTCCCGAAAACTTGGGAGCGCACAGTGAAGAACAGAATGAAAGATTTCACGAGGATGTCCGTGATATCGAGAGATATTACCAAGGAAAACGGGATGTCAATATGTTAACGGAGTACTTTTGGAGGTTCAGTCGAGAAAACAGAGAAGGAAATCGGAAACGACTTTGATCGAAGAAGCATCAAAGAGAAGAAGAAAAGGTTTCATAAGAAAAAGAGTAGACTTAAAATTGTGCATAAATATCAGAAACAATTTTTTGATTAGTTGTAAGAAAATATAATAAAATATATTTAGTTCATTGTAATAAATAAGAGTTTTTTTAATCAAAAATTTGTTTTTGTTTTGCAAAACACCTGTATGTGATGGGATGTAACGGAAGTTATTTTTAGAATCTCCGATCTTTAAAACACATAATCCAGCAAAAATATCCCTTGCAGCTGAAAATTTTTTTTCCAGACCTGTGTTATTATAGGTTCATTATAAAAAATTTAATTGTGAATAAAAAACATTGGCACGCTTATTTAATAATATAATTTCTTTTCGTTCTGATCGAAATTTACTTATTTCTCAACATAACAAATCCGTTTGTAAATATTTTTCGTATTATATCCACGGAAATCAGACATCATCAGTTTATTTTCTAATAGAAAACACAAGATTGATTTACATACCACGTTTTAAAATCTACACTTAAAACAATTTACAATGTGGTATTAAGAATTATCTTGTTCTTCTGCCATTTTGATATTAAAACATTTCATATCTATATAAATAAAAATGTACACGTTTGTTTGTTCTTAATAACTAATCTCTGGAAGTTCTTCACCAATTGCTTTGAAATTTTGACAGAACGTTGCATTCGAACACCCGCGTGTTTTTGTATAATATAGATGTTGAAATTCCTCCTCTCACTGGTGAGAGAGACAAAATTAAGACTTACCGTGAAGAATTGGGCTTCTATTATACTATTTTAGATGTGTTTTTTTTTCTTTTTTTGGCGTTTTAATAGGGTACGTCAAGAAAATATACAGTAAGAAGGGATTTTTCGAAATTCCCACCCGCGGGGAAGTGTTATACGTTTATAATAGATATATTTTGAGCCACAGCAACGCGTGGCGGGTACTGCTAGTTTGTAATATAATATTTCACGAATAAATGCGATAAGAAAGACACATGTCAGCAGATTTCATATGCGGACATCACTAGCACAAGATAAAAAACACAGCATTCTGTTTTTTGTACTTTCTTGATTCTGTCCATAGGAAATGTTGTACTATAAAATAAGTAACGATAGTCAACATCTCTTGATGAAGTTTGTCTTCTAATTGATAAACATGGACAAACTATTAAAGATGATATCAAACAGTTTCTTTTACATAACATTACATTAACAGTTTTAATAATATTTTTTT
>NW_019385917.1:0-910 GCF_000671375.1 Centruroides sculpturatus | reverse complement strand
AATAGAGAGGTTGAGGCGCACGTTTTAAACGTGTAAACGTGTATGTGTGACGTTCGGCGCCGCTTTCCCGTAAGCCTAAAAGTTTGACAATGGTGTTTGGATAGTCGGTGGAATCACACTCGACATTCCAAACACCATCATCACACTTTTAGGCTTACGGGAAAGCGACGCCAAACGTCACACGTACACGTTTAAAACGTGCGCCTCAACCTCTCTATTGTTAAAATGTTCAAAAATCTCTTCTAATAGCACTGCACCGCCACATGTTCCATATATTATTCCTTCATTACCATGCGACATGATTACACAGACAAACGAATCTGCATTACAATTTTTGCGATTCTTAGATATGTTTTCGAAAATGTTCTTTATTTCCTGTTAGAAAAATTTCAAACATTTATTTATGTGTTTATTAAAATTATTATATATTATACCAACAATAACAAATATCATAATATGTGTATTTATTGTTGTTAACATTTTCTTTTCAGCTATGTTCCTAGATCTGCATTGCACTGCAATTTTTCTAAACTTGTTAATGATGTCTTTAATGAGTTTAATATATATAAACATTGCTAAACTTGATAATTTTTGGCATACGGTTGGTGTTGAGTTTAATATCATTACACTGAAGTATGCTATTCTTGGTAAATGCTCTTTCCATTACCTAATGTGATACATTTATAAAACTAATGTTTCTATTATGCTCTTTTATTCTATTACAAAAAATCCTTTTGTCACTCCAAATAAGATCATCTAAAATAATGGATTACAAAATTATCCAATGGAACTGCCCCTTGATGTGGGTTCCTGTCCGTGGTGAGGGGACCTCCCAGAGATGATTTCGTAACTCTTCTTTACCATCCCTGGGATCTGAATGCCCACCCACGTGTTTGCCGTGTGTGGTGTC
>NW_019385916.1:225101-226351 GCF_000671375.1 Centruroides sculpturatus | reverse complement strand
TTTAACTTATAGTATATGATATAAACTATATTTGCATACATTTAATTATTCTGGAACATTTCCTAATTATCTTCAAAGTAGTAAAACTTGTTATTGATGTTTATATATTGATTTGAACTTAGTTATCTTCATTTATAACTTATTTCTACTGCAATATGTTCACACGCAATGGTGTAAACTTTGTAGTAAGAAACTAATAAACAGAACATCTTTATATCTGTTAGAATTAACGCGAAAGAAAAGCTATTTTAATTAATTAATGTTTCTAGTCCTTTAAATATTTTAATAATATTAATCTATTGTGATGGCTCGGGGTGTTAAAATCGAGATATGAAAGTTTTAGGTATCGATCCTGCCCACCAGATGTATACTATCAGACACACTTTCGATTTAGACCAGGGATCAGCAAACTTTTTTGATCGTCGACCTCCCTACAACTTTTCGAAACCTCACATCGATCACCACCAACATGTTTGGGTTACAAGCAAAAGAAACTCTTACTATTTTAATACATTTTTTTAATTTTACATTTTTTACATTTATTGTTTAAATGTTAATAATAATTTTTGTAACTGGCAATCTGTGAGACAGGTGAGCTTGATGATCCTTAGCAAGATTAGCAATATTTGATTCAAAATTTCTAAGTTTTAGTCTTAAATCGCCTGGAATTTTCACATTCAACTTATTTCTCTGTTTGGTTAAGACGAAATTATCATGGCTGAAACCAGCTTCAATCATATACGAATTTGGAAATGCCAGCAAAAAAGGATTTACCAAATCACAAAGTCTTGTGTACTTTTGTGTTATATTTGTATTCGTCCAGAAATTGCACAGATTTAAATTTTTAAAAAGCGGTTTTGCTTCAAGGTCAGCTAATAATTTAATGAGTTTATCTTTCAAGTTAGTGTCAACGTTTCGATTTAAGCAGAAAATGGTGCCATAATCACTCTGAAATATCAATATTTTTTAAATCTGCAAAACTCTGTACTATTAAATTCATTTAAAAAATATTGAAAAATATAATACAGTAGATCCCCCTATAAGACGGTACATACGTTCCGTTCTTTATGAATCAATTTTGTAGGAATCATAGTTTACGGACTACGGCTGTTTGAAAGGTTTTCTTTCATAAAATTAATCGATTCTAGACTAATTCGACTCAACATTTCCAAAATACGTATATTTTTTTGAAAATAATCCGTATAAACTACGTTATAAACAAAAAATTGTAGGATTGCTTACCGAGTGTG
>NW_019385916.1:219853-224941 GCF_000671375.1 Centruroides sculpturatus | reverse complement strand
GTATTTATTCGTTTGTGAATTTTTTGTCTCTTTAATCCTTTTGGTAGACTATCTCACAGCAAAGGTTAATAAATTCTTTTATTAGTTTTCACATATGCATTTCGAACCGGTATAACATTTCCGGTTCCTCTTCAGTGTTCTACAATTATAAAAATTAAATTGATATAATTTAAAAAACTAACAAAGTAATTTGCCAAGTAACATAACATAAACACATCACAAATACCTCTAAGGGTTTTACACATTTCCTTTTTCATACAGTTGGATCGTTACTTACTAAAACAACAGTACAAGGAGTAAAAAGTAATATGATGAAATTATCGCTATAAAAACAAAATAAATAAAAACTAAGTGGTAAATATTTCAAAAAAGGAAAAGGGTATTTTTATAAAATATGCACACTGACCTTTTTTTGGTTTAATATGCTTTGAAAAACACTCAATATTTTTAGATTTGGGTTCGCAATAATTAAACATTTCTATAAATAACAATTTACAATGACAATATGAATAAACATCGTAACAAGCAAGTTGTACAAAGATTTTATAAAAGTATACATACAGGTTTCTTTCTTTCTAATATTGTAAATGCACAAATGTCAACTTACACTAGGTAACTTACACAAAGTAACCTTTACAATCATTCTTTTAGTGTTAAGTATCACAAAAAAATTTTTTATTGGTCTATTGCCACGCCCTCTATGATGTCGTACCACTGTTGTTCTATTTGCATGCCATTAGAGATATTTACTAAATTATTGTTTTTATTTTTTACTATTTCAATATGTTCTTTGAATTTTCTTTTATATATATTTTTTTCTGTGTGTAAGATTTTAATATTATTTCTATCAATTTTACATTTACTATTTTTAATATGGTTATACCAGGGAGAGTTGTTATAATTTAATCTAATGGCAGCTTCGTGTTCTTTAATACGTGTCTCTAATGTACGACCAGTTTCACCTATATAATATTTCGGGTTTTGGCAATTACAATTGATTTTATATACAACACCAGTTTTCTTCAATACATCATTATTAAATTTGTCTGTTTTTGATCTATTAATATGAACATTATTTTTTGATCTATTTATACTATTTGATCTATTAATATGAACAATTAAAATTATGTTTAAAATTAACAGTCTGTCAATAACAATACTCTGTATATATATTAATATATATATAAACGGAACTTATATAACAGAATCTATCGTCGAAACTTAGCTATTTGTGTACAATTAAACCTAGGGGTACCTAGCAGGTAGTAATCCGAACTTCGCGATACAAAGGAAAAAGTTGTCTTCTTTTCAAGACCTCGCTTATCTTCGGTTCCTTTTTTTTCTTTTTTTCTTTTGGCACCTTATTTTTTATTTTTTTTGTCTTATGTCTCTCTTTGAGCTGACTTTAACTCCTCCAGATTTGAGTCTCTCCTCTGGTGCGACACTTTACTGTTGTGTTGACTCCGGACATTACTACTCAGCAAAAACCGCTGCTGGCCCTGTGACGCACAAGATTTGGTGCTCGACAGGGAGATTCACGATACGTTTCTCCAGCTTGTAGACACTTACTTTAAAGCTACAACTATAAAATAACTTTAAGTAATAGGCAACAACCGGCAACGCCAGCATGTTAACTTCGTGTGTGTCTCATGTATACAGTTCTTATTACTGTAGTTTAGTCAATTTATACTGTAAAACTCAAGCAGCAGCCTCAATATATTTATGTATTCTGTTTTCTAATATTGCGACTTGCTTTAACTCTACTTTTATTCAGTGTGTCAGCCTCACATCTACTCACTCCTACTTTTATTTTAAATGTATTCCAAGTCTGTTTATGCTCAGCGATAACAGTGGATGTAATTGCAATTACGTAAATAAATGCTAATGAATGAATGTTTTGTTGACTCTTTTCTCTCAGAGTTTGACTTCCTTCTCTTTTGGTTGTCTTTCTTTTCTCTGATTTGACTCTCTTACTTTAGTTCAGTTTTTCTAGATGTTGTGCTCATTCTCGTTTCCTGTTCATGTTGTCTTGTTTTATTCTTTTTACTGATCAGTTGTTATTTTATTCCGGAGGAAGTTGATGTAATGAGATAAGCTTGATTGGGTATTTTCAGTCCCGTTCTCTCTTAACTAGTATGAATTATGTGTGTCTATTTGTGGATAAAGTAACAACTGTTATTTAACACTAGTTGAAAAAAAGAAAACGACGGTCATCTCTTTTCTCTTTTCTTCCAAATGTTGTGAGGTTAATGACAATTAACTGATAAATTTTGTATTCTAATTTGTTTTTCTTGATTATTTTTAACATGTATTGATAAAAATTTAGAAAGGGAAGTATCTAAAATTGGCAAAATTCCTTTAAAACGCTACTCGATAGAATAACTAACCACGGTGAGGCATTCACATGTCTATGAAGTGTGGATGCAAAAGGCGTATTGTCCGATAGCTAACAGTTGTTTATAAACAAACAGACAGAACATTAAAAGGTAAGTAGTTTAAAATACAATAAAATTTTCAACTTATTATTTAAAGAGATTACATTACTAGTTTAAAATAAGGTCATTAAATTATACAAAATAATGTTAATACTAATTCAAGAATATATATACTGTATATATATAATAACCAAAACTTAGGGAAAATGGTGGTCATCACATAATCTTGTTTAGTCCTACGCTTATGTAATTGGGCTGCAATTTGAAGAAAAAAAAACTGTACAGCTTAGGGACAGGAGATCCCGATTAACTATCTATGAACGTCAGTTGAAAACCGTTATTTAAATCAAAGTTTCTCCTGAAAGGGGTTAGATAGATGACCAGCACGACTCTATTGTTAAAGGAAAAGTATGATGCACAGGGGCAAGACATCATTAATTTGAGGTAGCACATTTTTTTTTGTTTTTAACTGCGTTTTAGTAGGGTACGTCATGAAAACGCACACTGAGAAGTGATGTTTCGAAATTCCCCCAGTATCTAGTCCATCCGCATTTCTGTCACTAATACACGTACAGTACAATCATACTTTAAATTACTTTCATAAATTTCAATGTTTTCTTCGTTCATTGCTAACGATGGGAAACGCATGGTTCTAAGGATAGTCGCTTCATTCCATTTAACTACAGAGTCCACTACTTGTGTTATACTGGACAAAACTGTGTGTTGCAGTACCCTTTATTAATACAGTAGAGTCCCGAAAACTCGGCACTCGATAACCCGGCAGTCCAGATAACTCGGCCATACCCTGGCAGGGCGAAAAAACCCCTAGTTAATTTTCATTATAGACAGCTTTATGCCTGATAAAGTATTTTTCTGAAATCTGTCTTATCAGGTACACTGTGTATTCATTAATTTTCATTTTCATGTAGTAAAAGCCTTCATAAAGTACTTACTTTTCCTTTGTTTAAGGGTATTTGGACTGTTTATTCTCTGTTGTATTCTCAAGCAAACAATACATACAACTACAGTACAGTATTTTCTGAGGAAACACTCGTACTTATTTTTTAAAACCCCATTCCCGATAACCCGGCATTTTCACAAACTCGGCCACCCTTCGGTCCAAATTAGGCCGAGTTTTCAGGACTCTACTGTATATATTTGTGCTCCTTAAGTCTAATAGCTAACCTTTTTCTGGTGACTCCAATGTAATCTTTCTTAATTCCTAATTGCTGTCTTTCAAATGGAATTTTATATACGTTCGCTTTTTCTTCTTTCTTAAGCATGTCTTTATCGTTTTTCAGAATACTATACTATATAAATTAGGAGCTCTTATGAAAACTATTTTGGAATGTTATATTGTCATATTTTCCGACCGCTAGATGACGCTTTTACACGTGCGTGCAGGCAGCGACTAACACTTGACTTCATTCATTCCTGTCAACATTATAACTCAAGAATGAGTTGTTCAATCTTGATGAAATTTTCTAGGACGACTCAGAATCTCTCAAGGATGAAAGTTTTAAAATTTCAACCCTCAAAAATTATCCATACTACAGAAAAACGCGACCTTCGTTTTGATTCCTATCTCCAGTTCTATAAAAATAGATCATTTTTGTGAGTTGAAATTTAAATCAGTTCATCCTTGAGAGACGATGAGTCGTCGTAGAAAATTTCATCAAGATCGAACAACTCATTCTAGAGTTATAATGTTGACAAGAAATGCACGAAGTCAAGTGTTAGTCGTCACTCGACTTCGCCTCGCTCGTAGCTAGTCTGAATGTAAACTAGCTCAAAATTTCGATGAATATACACGAAAATTATATATATATAACGAATGCTGTAAAGTAATTTTAGTTTTACGAACACTTTTTTAATGATGGCAGCTTTTAAAATATTTTTAAAGTGCTTCTCGTTACCAGTGATCTCGTCCTAAGAGACTCGTTGCTGATTTTTTTTAATGCCTAATATTTTGCATTTTAAATTCTTAATGAAATAATATCGGCACCCTTTATATATACTTTTTAACTGAAGTTTAAATTGTGTTAATGGGTACTGTACTTGAAGTTTAATAAATATAAAACAAATATGAAAACATTATAAACAAGCGTGTTATTTTCAAGATAATTCGAAAATGTTTCGATAATTAAACGTAATAAAATATAGAATATATTATACAAATATTTTTATTACGTCGATAAGTAAAACTTTGAAAAATACGTTTGTCTGATCTTTCAATAATCTCTGTCACGGTGGTTATATTGTGTGTTGAATTACTCAAAATTTTAATTATTTTTGCAATATATAACAACTGTAATATTTTCCCCTAATGCGAAATATTAAACTCAAGTTAACAAAGCCTACGCTGATGTATTCGACTAGACAATGTGCAAGTTGGATAAAACTATTTAACTTTTATTTCACAAAATTTTTCCAAAATTCTTCACTTTTTAATTGTTAAGGTCGAAGAATTTACCGAAATTATCTAAACTTTTTATTTTATTAACCTTTATCTGTTATCTGTAACATTGAATTTTGATGTGTTATAGTAAATTATCAGAGTATAAAAATATTCTGATATATAAAATTTTCAAATAAATTTTAAATTTCATTATAAAATAAATAAACCCGAAAATCAAAAGTTTTAAAACACAGT
>NW_019385916.1:193519-217628 GCF_000671375.1 Centruroides sculpturatus | reverse complement strand
AATGTACAGTAAGGGCACAAAGTGTGAGATTCATAGAAAAGTTTTCCTAAGAATATTTCCAATCCTTTTCTCACACAAGAGAAAATGGGTTAGGGGGCGTTGGGTATAACTTTATGGAACAAAGTGGGCGGTGGATCGAAAAAGTTTGAGAATCACTGATATAGAGTATTGTAACATCAAAGAAATGCATTTTTAAAAGTTTTATGTATTCATATAATAAAAAATGATTTATAAAAGTTAACTTTGTAATAACAAGAAAAGTTACTTTTATTGAGAATTAAACATTTAAGTTACGTCAGTTAAGTATAATTCGACCCTTAACTTTGCAAAATGAAGACATAAAAAGTTAAAAATAATTTTATAATTCAATGATGATTAAATTATGGTACACGATAAATCTTGTATAATATAAATTACGCTTTCAAGCATTTAATTATCTAAAACGTTTTCGAATTATCTTCACAATAGTATGACTTGTTAATCTTTTTATATTGGTTTGGGATTAATTTAATAAACCAAATTAAAGTTTAGTTTAAATGAATTTAAACTCAAATTTCACATTAAATTTTATTAATTTCTAAAGTAGATTTTTGGAGAAAAGTCACAGAATTTTTAAATAATTATTTAAAAATTAAAATGTTAGACATTTAAAAATAAAATAAATAATCAGAAAATGAAGTTGATGTTGTATGCTACGTGTTGAAAATAAGCGCAGCTGGTGTTTCCATAGGAAAGGGTATATAAGGGAACTTCGAACAGACCTCTATTTAAATTTTCTACGCCTTTACTGCAACGACGAATTAGAACATTACGTTATAAAACCTAACGTCCAGCATATTTTAATCGCTTATAACAAGGTAAGTTTTCTGTTTTATCTTTCTTCACCATAACAATATGCATGAAGAAAGAATATATTTTATCATCTATTTAAAAAGTAATTATTTACTTTTATTCATAGAAACCTTAAACACAAGAAAATGTTTACTTTTTGGTTGTTAATTGTAATACGATTTTTTTATAAAAGACGACGTTGGTTATAAACTGACTTCATCTATTATATAAAGCTTTAAAGCTGGCTTCAAGTAAATTAACGAAATTTAAATATTAATTATAATTTTATGCCGTGTTTTGTTTTATAACTGTTTAACACGTTATTTCCCGAGTTACTGTTTAGAATCGACAACATTTTTTCTTGTAGTTTTTTACACATTAAAAAATATTAAATAATAAAATAATTTGATGAATTCAATAATGTATTCGAATTTCTTAATTTTAATAATGCCATTTTTTCAAAGAAAATGTTTATACAAATACAAATCTTAAATATAGGACTGTATAAACGAAACATTTTGTAACGTGGCAAGAATATTTCCATACGTGAGGTATTCATGTTATAAAACTTTGATAGTCACGAGATCAAGGATAAAGAAATAGAACAGGTGTTTTGTTCTATATAGAGTGAGATCAAATTTAATTTAAATTTTACTCGTTATTAGCATTTGTAATTTTCGGTAGGATTAAGTTTCTGGATAGGAATTATATTTTAATGACATTTTTTCAAACTCATTCTTACGATAAATATATTTTTCACCTTCAATTATTAATAATAATAACATAAATTTTTGCTGAATGAAATCTCTTAATTGATAGCGCTACACACGTGCTTAAAAATTATCAGGACCTTGGAAATTCGTGCAAGAGCTCTTGCTAGCTTTTTTCTTTTAGATAGTCTTTAAACAACCAAAAATTTAAAAATATAAATTAAATAAATTTAAATTATATTTAAAAGCTAATAATATATATGAAAATCTAGATGGACTGCCTCGAGTGGCGGGAAAATGTCCCTTTTATTTGGTTTTCCGAAACGTGTGCAAAAACTCGATTCATCATTGAGTTAGTCTGGGAAAGGAAATCAACTTCTTTTAAAAAATCTGATGTTTCCTCCGTTTTTAGATAAAATCTTGTTGGAGTTTAAAATATTATTTTCTGTTATTTTAATTCTTTTCTCCAAATTATTATTTTAATTAAAATGATCCTTCCCAGAATCTTTAGATCTCACATTCCGCTAGCCGAAATTAGTGTACAATTAGTAATGGAACCAGATTACAGATAGTCAACCTGAGTTAGAGATAATTTGAATATAAATATTAAGTGAAAAAATATTTTACATTACGTATAAATTTATAATTATTATGTCANGATTAAAATTATCTTCCCTTGAACGTTCAGATCTCACACTAGCTTTTTTTCTTTTAGTCTCCAAGCAATCAAAAATTTAAAAATATAAATTAATTAAATTTAAATTATATTTAAAAGCTAATAATATATATGAAAATCTAGATAAAATATTTTAATCATGTTCGGCATAAAAGTATAATAGAGAAACTCCGATAAATTGAAATCAATCACTAAAAGCACAGGCTCCTTCAGAAATAAAGATCTCTCACTTCGTAAATGCATATGATAAGCAATTCCTCTTTCCAAGATTAAACATTTGTTATCTTTTAGGTAATTTGAAATTGTAATTTTCCTGGTAAGATATCGGAAGAAGCTTATTGCCATGTAATAAAATGTATTCTTACAGAAACCTGCCAGACGAAATGAAAACATCAGTGAATATGAAGCTTATAGTAGTGTTGTTCGTGTTTGGTATCATTCTTTCTCCAATTAATTCTATGGACGCTTCGGTATTTAGACCTGCAGATCAATATCAATTTCTTAGGGATGCCCTTAATATTTATTGTCGTAAGTATTCATAACAGGTTTCTGTAGGTATTTTCATCTGTTACTCATTAATTATTCTTCAATATTTCGATTAAGCCTATGGAAGTATAATTTAAATTTAACGAAAATATATTTATTTCTCTAATTTTTTTTAATTAGCATGGACTTGTCGCAATCAAAGAGACTTTCGATTTTGCTTGATTGAAAATGGCGATATTCTTGTAAGCTTTTAAACATTTACAAAAGTTTTATCGTGAAATAAGCTTTCTAAACAATAATTTTATTAAAATTCAATATGTAGAGTGTGGATTTCGCTATAAATTGTGCTCGACAACATTTAGGTTTTTGCCAGACTGTAGAGAAATGTGCCGAAATAATATGTGAAAATCGACAGACAAATGGACAAGTAATTGATTCGTGTTTCTGAACTTTGCATTAATTATTATTAAGTTTATAAATTGATGATATTTCTATTAATAGGACTACGACGATTTTATCCAGTGTTATGCTAATGCTACATATACTCAGAGTTTCGCGGATTGTAATGTTTATTCGAGAATCCAAGTAAGTACAAGGCGATTAAATGTATTTATGTAAGATATTTTGAATAATTATTCCATCAATTATTCTATATTAATCAAGACATTTTTAAGTGATTAGCATCTTAATTTAATATTATGAAATTAGTTTGTAAAGTGCGACGGAAATATTCAGAAACAATTGATATTCTTTAATTTACTTCAAAATTTCAAATTTATCTGTTTCTTTATTTATTATATTATAATCATTAATGTGTGAATAACAAGATATAATGACTGATTTTATTTTTATTGCACGAAATTGCAGAAAAAAACCTGAACATTGCGAAAAAGTTATTTACATAAAATATATTTAAGAAAAAAATGCGCATTTGACATTAATATGCAAACCTTAAGCCCACGTGTAATTTCTGACAAAGGAAAGCAAATTATTCTAAAAGAAATTGTATCATCCAATGCTTTAGCAAAGCAGTTAACATCTAGGAATGACGTTAAGCTATGGCAATACATTTCTTAAAAGAGCAGAAGGACTGTAAACGTCTCTGTGCGGCAAAAGTAAAGCACAACAATCAATTTACCTATGATAAACTGGCGGCAAAAGGTATTCAGTGATACATGGACAATTAATTCACGTGGTCCTGATGTAATACGTGGTATAGTGCTATTTGCACGTCAGAATGCGGAATAGCTGTTTTGGACTAATTTTGGCTACGATGAATTCATACATAATATAATACACCAATATGACTTCTAAGACGCGCTGGACAAGCATTTAGTTGTCTTTTGAGAGTAAACAGGTGGTCTATGTTGGAAACTGCATATAGAAAATGCGACTATGCTTATTGCTGCATACTTTTTTATGCATTTGTTTCTAAATTAAAATTTTCAGTTTTATATTGCTTCTTTTATTTTATGAAAAAAAGACATAACATTCAGAATGATTCTAGTGTCACGCCGATCATACCTTGAAAATAGTTAAATAATAAATTATAAATCAGAGAAATTTTTATATTTTAAGTTAATTAGAAATTGTGGATTGAGTTTAAATTTTTCGGTTGCACCTTTCATTGTATTTAAATATATCGTTAGGTGTAAAACCTTATTATTATTAAACTTACGATTTAATCAATTTGAATTCTGTTAATTCTAAGTACAACGTCTTCTATTGAGATTTAATAAGATGATTGAGGTAAAACCTGATCATGTAAGTGTTTGACGATGAACATCAAAATCAGTATAAATCGTCCTCGGAATCTTCATTTTTTTCACTTTTATTTTGAATCGAGTAAATTTGGTCTGTTAGTTTCTTGGTGTGTAGAAAAGAATACGCGAAAGCAGTTCGGCCAAGTTTTCACCGAAAAAATGTGGCCAGGTGTATGACCATAGCAGAAAGATGTAATTAACTAAACCGTATAGAAACTAGAACAATTTTACATCATTCATTTTTCTCTTTAATTACTGTTATAATATCAGGCTTTGCATTACGTCATACATTATTCATTTGCGTACATTCTGATCAAATTAAATTTTCATTTTTAGAATGTTTTTTAATTTGTATGAGTTATTTAAATTCACGTTTATATGTATGTTTCTTTACGTAATATTTTAAACACATTTCTATCGATTACACAATTATTTATTATCGATTGTTTTGTAGTATAGTGATTGATTGTATTTCAGCCTGACTGCCGCTTCACGCTCTTTAATTTATATATTTAATACATAACCTCTTTTACTAATGTAAAAACTAGGATTTCACGTGTAGATTCCAGTCTATACACCACTGTTTCTTCATATAATTCTATGATATTTTTGGAATACAAACTAGGATTATACGTAATTTTATTATTTAAATAATGGAACTAAACTTTTATAAAGTAGATCATTTTTCGAAAAGATATTTTATGTATTGGATTTAGACGTTTGTTTTTGTTATTTTACATTACATCTATTATTTTTTTATATATTAATATATATATTTTTCTTTAAATTTAAAAAAAATTAATTTAAGAATAATGATTTATTATTATTTTTAATTCAAATTTCCTATGTATATCACGTGCGACTAAATATCCAGATGGCACACGCGCTTATTTGTCAGCTGAATGACGTCAACCTACTAAAATNAAATCCATATCAATATCTTAGGGATGCCCTTAATATTTATTGTCGTAAGTATTCATAACAGGTTTCTGTAGATATTTTCATCTTTTATTCATTAATTATTCTTCAATATTTCGATTAAGCCTATGGAAGTATAATTTAAATTTAACGAAAATATATTTATTTCTCTAATTTTTTTAAATTAGCATGGACTTGTCGCAATCAAAGAGACTTTCGATTTTGCTTTATTGAAAATGGCGATAAAATTGTAAGCTTTTAAATATTTGCAAAAGTTTTATCATGAAATAAGCTTTGTAAACAATAATTTTATTAAAATTCAATATGTAGATTCTAGATTTCGGCATAAATTGCGTTCGACAACATTTAGGTTTTTGCCAGACTGTAGAGAAATGTTGCGATCTAATATGTGAAAATCGAAAGACAAATGGACAAGTAATTGATTCGTGTTTCTGAACTTTGCATTAATTATTATTAATTTTATAAAGTGATGATATTTCTATTAATAGGACTACGACGATTTTATCCAGTGTTATGCTAATGCTACATATACTCAGAGTTTCGCGGATTGTAATGTTTATTCGAGAATCCAAGTAAGTACAAGGCGATTAAATGTATTTATGTAAGATATTTTGAATAATTATTCCATCAATTATTCTATATTAATCAAGACATTTTTAAGTGATTAGCATCTTAATTTAATATTATGAAATTAGTTTGTAAAGTGCGACGGAAATATTCAGAAACAATTGATATTCTTTAATTTATTTCAAAATTTCAAATTTATCTGATTCTTTATTTATTTTATTATAATCATTAATCTGTGAATAACAAGATATAATGACTGATTTTATTGTTATGTACATGACTCTTGATGAAATTAAATGAAATATGATTAACGTGTAAAATAACTGACATATTAATTTAGAAACAAAACGTTCAAACACTGTATAGTTTTTTTTAAATATTCCACTTTTATAACGCGTACTAAATTGGCTGTTCTTAAATAATAATATTCGCGCATGTTTACTAGATTTTTGAAATAGCAGAATGTTTTTCCCCTGCTTATGTAGGCTATTTAGTCAAACATTAAGAAATATGGAGAAGAGCCTAAACTAATCGAAAATGAGAAGACAAAGATCACACTGTTTGTTAAGTGATACTTATCTGTGATTGAAATTGCAGAAAAAAAACCTAAACATTGCGAGAAAGTTATTTACATAAAATACTGTATGTTTAAGAGAAAAATGCGCATTCGAGATTAATATGCAGACCTTAAGCCCGCATATAATTTCTGACAAAGTCCAGCAAATAATTCTGAAAAAAATTGTATCATCCAACGCTTTAGCAAAGCAATTAACATCTAGGAATGACGTTAAGATATGGTAATAGTACATTTCTTGAAGGAGCAGAAGGGCTGTAAACGTCTCTGTGCGGCAAAAGTAAAGCACAACAATCAATTTACCTATGATAAACTGGCAGCAAAAGGTATTCAGTGACACATGGACATTTAATTTACGTAGTCCTGATGTAATAGTGCTATTTGCACGTCAGAATGAGGAGGAGTAGCTGTTTTGGGCTAATTTTAGCTACGGTGCATTCATACATAATACAATACACCAATTTGGCTTCTAAGACTCGCTGGACAAGCATTTAGTTGTTTTTTGAGAGTAGACAGGTGGTCTATGTTGGAAACTGCATATAGAAAATGCTACTATGCTTATTGCTACATACATTTTTGTGCATTTGTTTCTAAATTAAAATTTTCAGTTTTATATTGTTTCTTTTATTTTATGAAAAATTAATTTAAGAATAATGATTTGTTATCAACTTTTTAAAATTCCAAATTCTTAATTCAAATTTCCTATGTATATCTTTTTTAGTTCATCATATATGTTCTTTTTTTTCAATTCAATCGGAAAAACAGGATATAAATGAATTGTTTTATTTATGTTACAAGACGTTTTATACGTTCCTAATATTAAAATTTGTCTGATTATTGCCAATAGTAATGTCTAAATAATATAAATTATTATTTTCTTTAGTTTTAATTTCAAATTGTATATTATTATGTGTGTTATTCGGTATATTTACTATTACGTTATTACTAATTTTTAGGTTAATGTACATAATTAAGTAATCATCTGCATAGCTGAAACATAATTTAATACTTTTAATCTTGTTTAATAATTCATCAATTTCATCAACACTATATTCACAAGTTTTGGAATCATGTTTCATTACATTCTGAAACCATCTTTCTGTCTAAACTACTTGTTATTAATTTAATTACTTCAATAAACCAATTCTCTAAACGAAACATTTTAAAAATTCAATGTATACTCGGGTATATGTTTTTTACATCTAAACTTACCATTCTATCAGTTTTCTCCTTTTTAAGTTTATTTCATTTATTAATTACATTTATTAATCTTACAAACTAATGCTCACTCAACTAATGCTTAATTTCAGCTAAATATTTTTAACTGAATATTTTGAATATAGTCTATTATATTTTTAAAGTATTCTTTTATATCCTGTTTTAACTTATAAAAAAGGATATAAAAGTGTATCTTCTGTTTTGTGAATTTTCACTCTAACACCTAATTTTAATGTTTTATTATCACTACTTTGCAGTGTGAATTTTTAAACTTTAATATATATTAATCATTTTCTTGTGATTTTTTAAAATTCCTTCTTAATATCTTGATACGAATCTATAGTTAATTGTATAGGCCTATATTTTCGATTATTTTTCAATGACTTTTTCAATAAAACATTGTTTTATAATGAAAACTAATTTTTTAGCTTTAACCGCTTTAATATTGAAAACTGATCATTCTGTTTCTATTTTTCGAAAAATTCTTCACTTTTCTAATATTTCAATCTGTTTTAAATGTTTTATTTAAATGCACAAGTTTTAAATTATAAGTAATCGTAGTCAATAATTTATTTTTATCTTTTTGCTTAATGAATGAAATCTGAATATCACGTAGTGCCAAATGTTACGATGAGAAAATGCAGTGAATAAGTTCGTGACACGTGACATTCTCAACATATGCTGCTGCTAGTCACGTCACCGAAGTTTGCCTAAAAGTGTATAGCAGGCTAATCAGAGTTCACCCAATCAACTAAACAATCCACTCTGGAAACTATCTTGAGAATTTAAGTGTCGAATGACGTTTATTCTGGATCCAGAATGATTAAGTAACTCAAATTATGTCATGACATAGAAATGCCTGAAATTTTAGATAAGTACTGTCTGGCTTATCAGGTGACCACGTTATGCCACAATTGCCTTACTTTTACAGAATGGATATAATTAGTACAGTAATGCTTAAATTGTGTTTTTATATAAATAGAAACGATTAGATTATTGTATTTACACATGTTTGATTTTATACTTTACAAATTTATGTGTTGCGCCATCTGGTAAGAGAGTTTATTCTAAAATAATTTTTATATTTTTCCTGCTTATAATAAAAACAAAATACTTATTTTTGAAGGTAGGCGCGCCTTTCTAAATAAACTGTAAATTCTAGTGACAAGTAAACTCTCATTAAGTCTGACCTCACTGAAAATGCCATGATCCACATCTATCTCCGTGCTCGTTGCCTTTTATCTACTAAAATTTAATAGCATTCATGTCCCAATTACAGAAATAAACTTGTTAAGTCGCCAAAGTCTTGGTTTATTCATACTTGAGATAAAATGCAAATAGATTTAGACAGACACAACACAGCCAGATTTACAGACAAAATTTTGTTAGAAATACTTTTACATCTCTTGGTTTTCTGCAGTGTGAAAACATCGAGAAATGAAATAAATAAATAAAAATTCGGGTTGTTTGAAACTTGATCGCTCTTCCTACTTCACCTATCTTTTATTAAAATAATTTAAAATGTAAGAACTGAACCTTTTCCATCACTCTCTTCGGTCAAGATGTTATTTAAATCACACAAATGTTGCAAATTCATGAGATATATTATTTGTATAATTAATTATATAAAATAAATATAAATATATATTAATATAATTAATTATATATACTGTAATTATAGTGGTTAATATTTACATTTATATAATATAAATAAACATGAAGTTTAAATTAGTTTACATTGATCTACCTGTATATATTTTTTGATAAATAAATAAATATATATATGTTTTTTTTTCTTTTAGGAATGCCTGGAAACTGCGCCTGATTGTTGTTAATAAAACTGAATTTCTTCGACTTTTCTTCGTTGTCAATTTATTGAAGAATTGCATTTACATGATCTTTAATTTTCTTATTTGATGTATAACAAATTAGTGTAGGTTAATTATATCGCTATATAAATTTATACTTTAAATTCTGAGTTGATTTAAATTGTAGAATTGTATTCAAATTTCTGATGATTCAGAATTTGCTTAAATAAAGTATTTTAATAACTTGACTTTTATTCATTTTGTTCAATGAAAATGCTGACGAAATTTAAAAATTGTGTTGTAACTTTCAAATTGCAGATCTTTATATTTATACTGTCTGTCTTTTGTCTTTTGTAAATATGTAGAACGGAGATCATGAATAAAGGGGTCACAAGCTGTTAAAAAGTAAGAACAGGCTTCGCATGTACTGTACAGTACATTATGCAAGAAGATACTTTATAAGCCTATATATAAATATACAATTAACTACGTGAATCGAGGAATAAGTACAGTACATATTGATATATATATATACACACACACACACACACACACACACACACATACATACATACATACATACATACATACATATATATATATAATCCCTCGATGCTACTGCGTTTATCAAAGTCGGGTTAATCAAATACAGCGGTACCTCGGTTCTCGACCGGACAATTACCTGCTAGAACAAATTTTCGGTTAATGACAAATATTTTAATTTTGTCATTAGTAAAACTTTTCTGTGATAAAAATGAGTAATTAATTTAAAACTAAAATGAAAGCTTAAGAAATAAGAAAATGGCAACCCGACGACAAAAGGGTCACGCTCACAGGTGTCCCCAAAGTACGGGTGCCCATAACGGAGAAAGATAAGTGAAAATCAAAAGCAGATGTAGAAAACTTTTAGTTTAGAATGAACTACATGGACAGGAACAAAATACGAAGTTCCGATCTTAACCAGAAGTTCCATGATTTTTTAAAACAATACATTAATTAAAACTTTTAGTCTCGCATTGTGACGTTGTCGCAATAAGCAATTGCTCGTTTTCAGTTACATTTATTTAAAACGTGAATACTAAACGACACATTATTTTTCTCATTAAAAATGATCTTCATTTATATCTTATTTCGCAGTCAATGATGTGTTGTTGTTTGACTTTATAAACTAACAAACCGAGCAAATTTATTCTTGTCCATTCTTTATATTAGTTACAATTAACGCAAAACACAAAAATCTCATTTAGTCCTTATTCTCGAATAATTATATAATACCCATCGAGGTAAGACAATGTTTTCGCGATGATTTGCAGACTGCCATGTCATTAGCATGTTCAATCTTAGAATTTCTTTAAAAAACCAAGAAAATGTTGCATTTTAGAAAAATCTAACGTGACTTGCAATCCAATAATATTTTATAATCTTAGACTAAGGCCATCATTATTATCATTGATTCTAACCAAAAAGTCATTAATCCTGCTGTTATTTTTTTTCATAACATAAGTATATTATAATATAATGATGGCCTTAGTTTAAGATTGGAACAGAAGAGTTTTTTGGATGTGCGATTTCTAGACATTAGTATCGAGTTCAGAAAAGGCGAATTATCCACTAACGTTTTTATTGAACCATCACACAGCCCATTGTATATTCCCTCTCAATCCAATGATCCGTATAAATATAAAATTGAGGTTTTCAGAGCTTTAATAAGAAGGGCATTTTTGTATTGTGACAAAATCCAAGATAGGATTAAAGAAATAGATAGAATAATGAACGTGGCACAGACCTTGGGTTACCGAAAAGGCGTAATTCTAGGAATGGTTAAGAAGTATGAACACCAAGAAAAGGTCATTTAAAAGTGTTCCCACTGGAGTCGTGAAATTTACCTATAATGAAAGTATGAATAGCGTTATGAAGGAGTTTGCTGACAGAAAAGGTTCGAGAATGCTTATAAAGAGGGCCCCAAATTTATACAAAATTCTCAGAAATGATGAAGGTAGTATAAAGTCAGAAGAGAAAGCAGGAGTTTATAGAATTCCTTATGAGAATATGCAATTGGATATTAAAAAAGACTATATTAGAGTAATCACCAGGAGTTTGGGACTTACAAGTTAGACTTAAGGAACATATTTATAATATCAGAAAGTAGTCCAATGAAACAATTTTGTCTCAAATGGCGCACACAAGGCTCTGTAGTCAAATGGAATGAGGCAGCCATCATCAAACCTTCATCTTCCCTATCTTTGGCGATGACCGCTGAAAATATTCAGATGTATAGGAGTAAACTACAGGAAGGCTGTTTGAATGCGAGAGGTGCCGAAAATCTTCCCTCTGCATGGAAGTTTATGGTTAAAAAATTTACTAAGAACCCTAACCAGTTAAAATAGTAATTTTATTAGAGGCGTTAGTAATTGTATTTCTTAATACTTCTATGTACATAATTTTTTTATTTTTTATGTTATTCCGTTGCTTATTTAATTTTTTATTTGAATTTTGTATTCTATTAATGGAATGCTTTAATTCCAATTTCGTTCGCAACTTGAGGATGGCCAGTAAATCAGGCTGAAAATGTTTCTTTTTTGAAATAAATATATTTCTCGGCAAAGATAAGGTGTTATATATATATATAATATAAAAATGGACATGTATATCCCTACATTTCACTTTTTCGCCAAAACTACACATCGCACGTGAATGGTGTTTGTATGTGGTAGTTGCCCCAAGTCTCCATTCGCGCACCAGGGGGGTTGCGTCTCGATAGCTATAAGGGTGCGGGAGATATGGGGCCGAAAGTGGTTGAAAGTGGCTTTCTATTTCGAATGTTTTGTTCGAATTTGTTCGAATTAAATTCGAACATAAAATTCGAATATTGGTTCGATTATAGAACGATTGTAAACGTTTCAGAAAATTGATCAAATTGAAAATAGTTCGTTTGATTCTCGGCAATTCTCTTCAGCGGTAGGTGTTATAACAATTACTATGGTTATTGAAATATTGAATGTAAATGAAGTTTGCTTGCAAAACCTCCGCGGACGAAGTCGCGGGTAACAGCTAGTTTTAGCATAAAACAAACTTACACTACGAAACAAATATTTCTGAACACAATCGGCTGTTCGGAAGTCTCGAGTGTCGATATTGTCTTGTAGTTTACTTTTTGAGCGTCGATGTTTCTTTTGTTGTTCGTCGCAGGTGGCCCCGGGGCCATCTGCGACGAACAACAAAAAGAACATCGCAAGTTTTTCTTGTATCGTGATTGAATTGAGGTGGAGCCGAAAAAAAAAGCAATGCTTTTACTTGTTAGATATAGAAAAGGCGATCCTTGTACTTGACGATCTCCACGAAACAGGCATCTTTGTACCCTCCTGTCACGGGAGAAGCGTTCCTTCTACTAGCCGGAAAACAGAGATGATCTTTGCCCTTACGACACGGAGAGATATATATCACAATACTGTATTGGTTAGTTAGTAGGTGGTAAACGAAATAGAGATCACATTTTTAAAAATATGTCAAGGGTAGCTCTACTTTTGGCCACTACTGTATATATTTTTTATATATATAAACAGGTCTATAATGTTATAATGTAAGTTAGCCAAATTTTAGGGGAAATCGTTAATCCCGCGTCAAAATGATCTAGAAATGTTCGCATGTAGGTGTGGCGGAGGAGACAAGATAACAAGTACCTTACAAAAAATCCATTTATCTAAATATATAAAATTACTTGTCCTGACTGACTGACTGGGTGATTCATCATCGCTCAGAGCAAACCGCTAAACCTAAAGAGGTGAAATTTGGTACACAGTTAGGGTACGTCATAAAAACGCACACTAAGAAGGGATTTTTCGAAATTCCCCCGCGGATGGGAGAGGAAGAGATTTAAGGCTTAACCGAAAAGCTGCTTCTACTGTACTATTTTAGATGCGATTTTTTATTTTTATCTGCGTTGTAGTAAGGTATGCCATGAGAATGCACACTAAGAAGGGATTTTTCGAAATTCCCCCGCGGGGGGTGAGGGAGAGAATATAGTCTTCATCGAGTACTTAGGTGTATTAAATTAATAACATTTCAGACATTGTTATAAATATTTTTATCCATTTCGATTTTAAAAATGTTCGAACCGTTTTAAATTCGAATTTGTTATTTCGTATTCGTATTGTATGCGTTTTAGTAGGGTATGCCATGAGAATGGACACTAAGAAGGGATTTTTCTAAATTCTCCCGCGGGGGGAGAGGGAGAGGATTAAGCTTAACCGGAAGAATGGCTTCTACTGTACTATTTTAGATGCGATTTTTTGTTTTCAACTACGTTTAGTCTTCATCGAGTACTTAGGTGTATTAAATTGATCACATTTCAGACATTGTTTAAATATTTTTATATATTTCAATTTTAAAAATGTTCGAACGTTTTAAATTCGAATTTGTTATTGCGTATTGGTTCGATTATAGAACGATTGTAAACGTTTCAGAAAATTGATCAAATTGAAAATAGTTCGTTTGATTCTCGGCAATTCTCTTCAGCGGTAGGTGTTATAACAATTACTATGGTTATTGAAATATTGAATGTAAATGGGGTTTGCTTGCAAAACCTCCGCGGACGAAGTCGCGGGTAACAGCTAGTTTTAGCATAAAACAAACTTACACTACGAAACAAATATTTCTGAACACAATCGGCTGTTCGGAAGTCTCGAGTGTCGATATTGTCTTGTAGTTTACTTTTTGAGCGTCGATGTTTCTTTTGTTGTTCGTCGCAGGTGGCCCCGGGGCCATCTGCGACGAACAACAAAAAGAACATCGCAAGTTTTTCTTGTATCGTGATTGAATTGAGGTGGAGCCGAAAAAAAAAGCAATGCTTTTACTTGTTAGATATAGAAAAGGCGATCCTTGTACTTGACGATCTCCACGAAACAGGCATCTTTGTACCCTCCTGTCACGGGAGAAGCGTTCCTTCTACTAGCCGGCAAACAGAGATGATCTTTGCCCTTACGACACGGAGAGACGATTCAAGAAAAAAGCAATTGATGGCTATGCCTACCAGTGGCGATGTGGATAAAATCGCTGAACACTGTGTTGTTAAACAGTTTGTGAGACAGGTGGGGAGACTCCGTTGGACGGCGTCGGCAGCGGCACGGCTTCAGTATCGGCAGGAAGACGGAAAACTTCGTCCCAAGGGTGTTGACACGTTGTCTTTTTGCGTCGGAATCTTTTCGGAGAGTCCCCCGTGTGCATGAAGATCGGGCTCATATCAATCTCCGTTCTCCCCTTTTCGTCTATCCTGATTGGTTCCACGTCCATTTTTCCCGCTCTCCGATTGGTCCCTCGTCTGTCCCTAAGACTTGTTCGGGTCACGAGAATGATCCGCTTCGGGGAATTTATCCGACACCATCCGTTAACTCTGAACGGACGATGTTGATGGAACTTTGAACTTGCGCTCATATTTTACCTCATTGTTGTCTAGTCTATGAGGTCAGAATTTTAACGACCTGTTGCGATGTCCCTTTTTATCATCAACCTTTCCCCTTTTCAAATTTTTCTGTTCTAATAACTTGTATACGAGCGCCTTGTCAAAGGTCCATCTCTACGGGAGGACGCTCGTTTACATTTATTGTGTCAAGTTTTACATCAATTGTATTTTTTTTAGCTCGGTTTCATATGACTAGCACAACTAATCCGATTAACAATGGAGGTTTATTCTAGTTTGTTTTAACAAATTTCTATATTAAATGTTTAATTCCAACTCGTTTTTGGAACCTCACAATAATAATATCCAAAATTTTTGGGAAATGGTAGGCTTCACATAATTATATAAATCAATTACTATGATATAACGAACGTTAAAACGAAAACCATATAAAAAGTTCGGTTATTTCATCCTACCATTGTTAGATTTATCGTGACACTCGAATAGTACGAAATGGCACAATTTCATTCGTCAAGTAGACATCAATTGGAAATAAGATATCTTAAAAATTTAAGATATTTTTTCCTAATGTTAACTTTAAGAAACTGAACTGGGCCATTCACAGCGAATGTCTATCGCGAGAAACGAGCTTAAATATTTAGTTCGTTTCTCACGATAGACATTCGGCTGTGAATGGCCCAGTTCAGTTTCTTAAAGTTAACATTAGGAAAAAATATCTTAAATTTTTAAGATATCTTATTTTCAATTGACCTTCGAAAGCAACTATCTATCTATCTTCTCAGCAATATTAGACTTATATTAATAAACAAACACACCTGATTTATATTTGCCGAGTTATTTTCTTTATTCGAACGTTTTCGGCCTATTTGTATAGGTCATCTTCAGGCTTTAACGTTGTTAGTTCCAATGGAACCAATAGTTCGAAATTTATTTGAATTTGAACTTTTAACAACTTATGTGTATAAATAAATAGTTAACAATAATATAAAAAACGTGTTGCAACTTAACAATGAAATAAAACAAAAGAAAAAACAAAAAAAATTATATCAACTTTAAATGAGTCTGAACTACTAATTCCTATAAACTCCAGATCATAAAAAAATGTTTATGAATTATTAAACCCATACTTTTTTCAATTTTGTATTTCCAAGTCGTTGGTAATGCTTTTGCATCTTTTGCATTTAGGCATCTGTCCCTTATCTTACTTTTGTAAATCTCTATTTTTTCCATTTGCATTGCGATGGAAGGTGAGTGCCCCGTTCTAACAATCTTGGCTTCATCTCATTTGACTACTGCTCCGTCTGACTGTGCCATACTTGCTAATATCGTGGTATTTAGTTCTTTATTTACACAAATATAGTGTAAATAAAGGACTAAATAGCACGATATTGTTAGAACCGAAGATTGTTAGAACGGGGAACTCACCTTCCATCGCAATGGAAATGGAAAAAATAGAGATTTACAAAAGTAAGATGAGGGACAGATTCCTAAATGCAAAAGATGCAAAAGCATTACCAACGGCTTGGAAATACAAAATTGAAAAAAGTATGAGTTTTAATAATTCATAAACATTTTTTATGATCTGGAGTTTATAGGAATTAGTAGTTCAGACTCATTTAAAGTTGATATAATTTTTTTGCTTTTTTGTTTTATTTCATTGTTAAGTTGCAACACGTTTTTGATATTATTGTTAACTATTTATTTATACACATAAGTTGTTAAAAGTTCAAATTCAAATGAATTTCGAACTATTGGTTCCATTGGAACGAACAACGTTAAAGCCTGAAGATGACCTATACAAATAGGCCGAAAACGTTCGAATAAAGAAAATAACTCGGCAAATATAAATCAGGTGTGTTTGTTTATTAATATAAGTATTCTAAAACAACTTCAAAACATATTTTGTGTTCTCCGGTAACCATGTATTATGTAATTTACCTATTCGAATGTCACCATACCGGTGGGTCCGATAGGAAGAAGGAATTGTTGCACATGGAGGCTGAAGTTAATTCAATCAAAAGTAATCATTGACCTCATTTTGACAGTTAGTTTTAGCTAACCTTATAAATTTTTGGAAATTGTTTTATTGTAGATCGAAGAAAGTTATTCATCCGACATCAGATTTCTGAATTGCATCAGTGATGACAATGTACTGTACTCCATATTGAACTTAATAACTGTTGAAAAATATTTTATACTTTATTATTCATTTTTATAACCACTTAAAAGAGGTTTTTGAATAAATCGAAATGTTATGTCGAATCCGACGTAAACTTCACACGTGTCGGGCTGTGATTGGCAAGGACTCGTAAGAAATCGATTCATAAAGAACGGAACGTATCTACCGTCTTATAGGGGGGTCGACTGTACTTTCAAACTCAAATCTTTCGAGCAATCTGATCAAACTTTGGATAGTTACTCTCTACAATCCTCCAAAATGTATGTTTTACGATCAAACTTGGATTGTAGCTCCTTCCATCTGATTTCATCCCCACAAATTTATTAACCCTTTACCTAATTTAGATCATATTTTGCAGCGTTACTTTCTGTCATCCTGTGTGACACATACGCTACCTTACAACGAGGACAACTCCGATCTCTTCCTGGATTTCCAGAAACATTGGGCATTCTTTGATAATCTGGTATGAAATTCTTGTTTATTTAATACTTTATCAAATTGTAAAAATACAGCTGGCGTTTATTATAGTACGATAAAACCTCGATTTAACGGACTAGTTCGAGCGAGGTGCTGTTCGTTAAAACCGAAATTCCGTTATATAATAATTTACGTAAAGATACGTTTGTGTAATTGAAATTAAATATGTAATTTTCTATATATAGAGAAAGAGAAATTAAGCTTCTCATACATATTTAATTTAATTTCATTAGTGGCAGAAGATCCAGAAGTTCCGGTTTGCACTGGAAGTCGCGTTATTTTAATTCAAAATCTTTCCCCTGAAAGGAACTACATAGATGACCAGCACGACTCTGTTTCTAGCTGAAAAAAGAGTGATGTACAGAAGCAAGACACTACTAATTTCAGATACTGTAAATTAAATAAATTAAAAATATGATTAAAAATTACAGCCCGGCAATGTGACCATGTCACTAAATAATTGCTCGTTAAAATAATAGGAACATAACATCAGAATATTCAAAGTAAAAAGGAATGAATGATAATAAAATATATAAAAATAAATACAAAAATAAAGGTCAATTAATACTAAATATTTAAATTATCTGAGATGATAACTTTTTATAATTAATTCACATTTAAAATATAAATAATATTCATAGTATTTATATTGTTACAGATTACGAGATAAAATTCAGAGACGTTTTATTGTATTTCTTATCAAATTCATTTATTGTCGCTTACGGGCTTAACACTAATTTAAATGACATTTTTATGGAAATATGCAAAAATAAGAATTGTTTAATCATATTAGTTTTACTTTTTTTTTCTTTACGCCTATTTTAATTTTATATAGAGAGTACTTAATTCTTTTTTCCTAATATTTTGTGAATAGCTTATCTAGCCGTCTGGCCTAACCATGTTGAATTTCTTCTCATCAGTCCTAATAAATTGTTGCTATTTATCAGTCCATGCCAAAAGCTTGTCTTTGTGGTTTTTATTTAGAGGCAGAATTTGTTTCATTTTCTTATTTTGTAGATGGCTTGATAATTTCATAACTCTGTATACTGTTGATTTTAACACATTTGTGGCTAGATAAGATGAAAATTTGCCTTAGACTCGTGACTTTTTTTGTTCCATATTCTCCACAAGAATTGATAAAATTTGTCACAATAATGCGAACAATTTTTCTATTTCTACTATAAAATCTTTAATTCATCATGTATTCCAGAACTACATTTTTACATAAATTTAACCTTAATCGACTATATTTTAGGGGTTCATATGGAGGATCAGTCTGTGCAGTTTTATTTTTCCGATAGAGCTGTGATGTTCGTATCCGAAGAGCCGGTCGAAGCTTATTTTTTGGCCATACGCGGAGACAATGCCTTCCGAAGGGTTTTGTAAGGGTAACTGGACCGTATTCAGACGTTAGAGACGTGGAGAAAACCCCGAAATCTCCACGTGGCCACGATGTGCGAAGGCACGACCGAACTCCCAAGTTTTCAGGGAACGGAACCGTTTGGCCACTGGAGAGTCTAATCTCCTGTATTTATACTCCTGTATCTATCCTGTATCCTGTATTTATACTCCTATACTCCTGTATTTAGACTCTCCTGTATTTATACTATACTAAGTGCTATTTTGTATATTAATTGCAGTTTAATTGTTGAAACAGAGATGTCTTTGTCATTTTGGGAGAAATATATCCTATACAGCATTCTTNGCTAAAGTCAATAAATCGGTGACTTATTACGTAAATAGGACCGGTGTGGCCAAGGAACGGGGTAGGAGACGATTTAATTGTCGCATTCCAGGCCTAATTGACAGATCCGCGATCGTCATTCGTGAGAACGAGAGAGGGATCGTCCGCCGGGGCAACTTTGGACAGTCATCTTACAGAGAGTTCAAAGCGGGACCTGCTGACACTCCCGTGGAGGTGGGCCACGGCTGGGACAGCTGCGTCTTCTCCGGGACAGAAAAATTAGGTAAAATTTACGGGTCCGTCATCCGGAAAAAGGCTTGACCGACTCCGGAGGGAAACGGCCCGGACGGGGATGTTCGGCGACTCCGCGGTCCGAATCGAGCCTCTGGCAACAAACCAAGGGATCAATAGAATCACAGGGGACCATCGTTCGGACCAACCAAAACCTCGGGATTTCGGGAGGAAAAAGGTTATAAAAGCCCGAAATCCCAAGGACACAGAGAGGGTGTGAGTGGAAGATCAGGAGCAAGTTAGTCTGTTCTTAAGATTCTAACCAGGATTACGGAGGAGAAAACTCAAAACTTGAACGAGTGCGGCAAGAGTGAGGAACTTAACTTTCCGAGCACACTATTTCGGACCGAAGTGGAGTCCAGTATTAATTTCTGATGAGTCAAGTATCCAGCAATTTTCTGCTCGTGCTAGAAGTGTTCTCCGCTCAATAGGAAGGAGATATGAGGAAAGAGATACGAGTCCAACTGTGAAGTCTATCATTCCACCCACAAAAATTTTGTTATTATTGTATCTATCGTAGGATTGCACGCGTAGGATAAACCTGTTTGGCCTAGGACAAACTAATTTGGCCGGTAACATATATATATATAAAATTATAAAATTTTAATTTACTGGTATTATTTTATAAATTATTTTGATTGTTGTTGTTATTGTTTTTTCCAGTTGTGCATGGCAAATGCAGACAGATGTTAAGAAAAATCACTTCCTTCAATTTACCTTTATTAACAATTCAATTAAAAATTAAATTAAGCTAATTTTTATAGTTTTTATTTTATTCATAACAAATTGGTATATAAAATTGGTTGATGTATTAATTGACAATTTAAATTCTGAGTTGATTCAGATTGTAGAATTCTGTTAGATTTTGATTATTCTTAATTTGCTGAAATAAAGCAATTTAATAACTTGACTATTATTTATTTTGTTCAATCAATATGCTGGAATAAGTGTCACGTGCAGAGGATTTAACACGTAAAACAAATATTTATTTGTAATTGTTAATTTCTTTCAATTAAAAACGTAAATTCTTTCAAAATTTCGTAAAGTAAATATAATGAACTTTTAAAAGCTTAATAATTTTCAGTGATATTTAATTTAAAAAGTCTTAACATAGTAAATAATATACGATATCGCTTCCTTATAAATTATCTTCGTTTATAACTTACTAGCAGACCCCGCCACGAGTTGTTGTGGCTCAAAATGTATCTATTATAAATATATAACACTTCCCCGTGGGGGAGAATTTTTCGAAAAATCCTCTTTTAGTGTATATTCTGTTGACGTATCCTATTAAAACGCAATCAGAAACGCAAAAAACCGTATCTAAAATAGTATAAATAGAAGCAGAGTCCTTTACGGTAAGCCTTAATTTTTTCCATCTCCCCCCGGGAGGAATTTCGACATGTATATTATATAAAAACACGTGCGTATTCGAATGCAGCGTTGTGTAAAAATTTCAAAGGAATCGGTAGGAACAAACGAACATTACATTTTTATTTATATAAACAGATAGAAGATGATCTGCTTTAGTTCATTTTCACAGAAAAGCGAACTTAGGGCGTCGTACTCGTAGCGTCATCTGTTGGACATAAAAGCCTTAACCTAGATTATATATTTTAATTTATATGAATGTTTAACGGAATAATATACAGCCTATGTNAACCATTTAGGCCAACTGGGACAAGGAGTGACTGATTACATGGGAATGATAAATCTCTAAATTCATCCAATACTCATTAAAATACTTTGTCTGCATGAGAATCAGTCCCACAGTGTGCTTCTTATTACGTTATTAATGCCATTACTTTACTGTGGCATTTCAGAGCAGACTATGTTTGCAAAATCTGATGTTTAGTGGTCGTACGGTTGGTTTAAACTTACAACCGGCATCGGTCCATAGACTTCACATGGAGAATTTTGGTTACGAATATCTCAACCCATATATCGAATTTCAAAATTTTAGATTCGTCGCGACATCGTCCTTGTCAAGTTGATATATTTGAGAAAAATCATGTTTAGTTGTTATGTGCTTGTTGTAAACTTATACCATTAGTCTTTACATGATAAATTTTGTCCTGGAATGTCTCCGTCCGTATATGGAATTATAAATTCAGGCTTCGTCACTACATCGACCTTGCCGAATTAAACATATTTGCAAAAATGAGGTTTAACGGTAGTATGGTTGTTTAAACTTCGATGAAACAGATTTGACAAAACACTTTATAACTTATGAAGAGCTCCGCTCAATTAAGAAAGTTTTCATAAGGCTGAAACAACCTTCGGTAATTTAGCCATATGACAAATTTATTATTACTTTTCACAAATTCGTTTTCTGGTGATGTAATTCATATACAGGTATACCTCGCCTTACGTCGGTAATTGGTTCCAGGAAAACGACGTAAGTCGAAAAACGACGTAAGTCGAATTTACCTGTCTCCGAATCTACTTATCACTAGGAAAGCATTTTAAATAATATATGGTTAATAAAAATCTATTTTAAGCTTACAAACAAATAAATTTTAGTTTTTAATATAGTACAAAAAAAATAATCTAAATTTACGAATGCGTGAACTGTAAATACAGTACATACTTGTATATATTTTAATATGATTTTATGTGCTTTAAACGTTTATCTAGTGATATTACGACTTCAATATTTGTGGTGGACAGACGTAAAGTCGAATAAAATGACTTAAACTTGATTTTTATTTTTCCATATACTTTTTTATCAAGCGACGTATAATCGGGAACGACGTAACTCGAAACGACGTAAGTCGAGGTATGCCTGTACTGTCTGCAATAATTACGGTTTCAAGCCTATCCCAACATTTTTGAAAACGTTCTTCAATAATGCAATACTCTTTGAAGGCATTATCAGAAATATATTTCAATCCATCCATACTTGTATCTTCTGCAAAGACATTTCTATTTTGTTTAGCCCACCACTAAACACTGGTCGTGGGTTCTCGCCTGGCAACGGGCTGGCTACGTAGAGTTTTCCGAGTTTTCTTCACGTTCGTAACACCTAAATAGGTGCTTGTTTCCCATAAAAGATTTATCGGAAGGTATTCCCCCTTGGAAGATTGCCCACGTGTCTAGTTTCCATAATCTAATAAAACCAACCACTTGGAAATAAACAGAGACACATTCACGTTTAATAATTCAATATCTGAAACATTAATTAAGACTAATATTAATAAAATTAAATCCTATAAATATACTTGAAGTCGGCTTAAGCTTGCTATAAGTTATTACATATTAATTAACATAAATGAAAACACATGTTTTTATTCAGGTCAATTTTGTTTATCGACTGCCTAAACATACGCTTTCATATGTTAATTATTTCTTTTGTTTATGTAAACACATATGCTTTTCAACTATGACAATATTTACTGACCTCATTTGTTCTATAAAATTTTATTATAATTAACAACAATTAAATCATTAATGGAATCATTATTGTTGTTAATTCTAAGAACATTGAATAAATATTTTGTCGTGCTTTTAGAAAATTTAAAGCATTTTAAAAAATAAATTCACTTTCTTTAATTTGAAAGGCATATTAAATTATTTTCACGATAAATAACGGAAATACCAACTTCAATGGTGACATTTGTAACCTATATTATTATTGACATAATTTATAATTCTAATTGCACTTGTGATGATTTACCGTGTTAAATTTACATTTGTATTATGATTACCTAGCGTTAAAACGTGGCTTTAAAGGCGATAATGGCGTTAGAAAATGATGGTGGTATTATTAATTTTGCTAGAAATATATTTAGAAATTATGTAATAATTCTTCTTTAATTGCAAATTTATGATGGAAGTCAGAAAGACTATCCAAGTTCTCTGTAATTAATGAAAGACGAATTAACTTCGCAAAACGGGAAACCCAAAACAAATACCACAGTTTTTATCTTTGTATCAGAAAACGGAATTTTATTTTATCATATTTTCTAGCGTAGAAAAAAAATGAAATATTTTTAAAAAATTTCACTGTTTTATTTTTATATCTTTTTTATGACTGTTTATTTTCTGAGTTAGTGTTTAGAATTAAGAACACGTTATTTTGCCGTTTTCTTATACATAAATATTAGTAAATAATAAAATAATTTTATAAATATATGAATTAATATTTTTGGATTTATAAACATCGCAACAAAAGCATTTTAAGAAAATTGAATAAATCTTTACAGGTATCTCCTTGTATAACACGGTAATTACGTTACGAAAAAATCCGTGTTATGCGAATCCATGCTTACACGAAACAAAGGACTAATGCAAAACATAGGGTTAGGTTTCAGATGTTAGCAAAAGTATACAATTCTTTTTCGTTACTAAGAGAAATATGCTTATTAAAGCAATTGATAATTTACTTCCAATCAATAATTAATTAACAATCTTAACTTTCACAACAACACCTCATCTGGCTGAGAATTATTTATTAACCGTAACGAACGTTTTCAGCCTATTCTACAGGC
>NW_019385916.1:178260-184457 GCF_000671375.1 Centruroides sculpturatus | reverse complement strand
ATACCGGACAGTTAGTTTATATGTAAATTATTCTGATTTTAATTTTTTTTATTATCAGAAATGCCTGGAGAATACAAAAACATGTTAAATTGAAGTAATTGGATTTTCTTCTGCACGTTGACAATTTATTGAAGAATTACATTTAACTGATCGTTATAATTCTTATTTGATGTATAACAAATTGGTATAATTATATCAATATACAAAATTGGTTGGTATATAAATTTATATTTGTAATTTGTAGAATTCTTCTACTCAATTTCTGGATGATGCCTAATTCTCTGAAATAAATTCATTTTGTTCAGTCAATATGCTAAAATGGATGGTTTGTGCGTAATTATTAATTTCTTTTAATTAAAAACGTAAATTCTTTAAAAATCTTTGTAAATAAGAAATAAGGATTTTATTAAAAGGTTGATTATTTTCAGTTATATTTAATTACGACACTAAGTGTTAAAGTACTAAATATTAGATGATTTTGGTACCGTTAAAATTATCTTCATTTATAGCATAATTTTACTGCATTATGTTTTCATTCAATGATGTGTTATTGTTTGTTTTCATAAATTAATAAATTGAACAACTTTTTGGGCTGCAATTTTTTTGAAATAGCAGCCAAAATAAATAAATTTCCGTCGTTTTCCGGTTGTCTGTCCTTTTTTATTCCCGAAAATAAAGTTAAATAAATAAAAGTTTGACTAAATATGAAAACCATATGGTCAGCATTCCTACAGTAACTATAAAAGACCTTTCCATGCAAACCGAAGATCGTGTTAATTTAATTCAAACTTCCTTTATGGAAGGCGGTATAAGATCGGCACGACTCTATTGTTAAAGAAACAGTATGATGTACAGGGGCAAGCCACTACGAATTTGCGGTAGACGGCATATATTTCAGTGGCGTGCTGTGACATATGATGATTGGGAAGCTCTGTTTCTGTAAGAAGCCGACTTTCATTGGCCATAAGTCAGTGATTGTCTAGGGTCCATTCGTATTCGTTTCTTTGACAAGCCAGTAAAAACCGTAGATTTATTTAAATGTATTTTCATAGTGTGAAAATCTGATTCTCGTATGAGAATTTTAATTAATTACAGAACGAAGTTGTAGGTTTCTGTAATCATTAGTTCCATTATTTCTCCCGTTCTCACCCCGTTGCCCGAGGAATAGACCCCGGACAATGAACTGCGTAGTTGCTATGGATGACCTTCTTGACGGACGAAGTCGTCCGAGGCGACCGCGAAAGAACTCCCCTCTCCCCAGGAGACTACTTTATTACAAGGTGTCTGCGGTATGACCAATTAACGAAAATAAAGAAGTGTTCCTGGGTTGAGGGTAACTCTCCTCAGTTTACTTATCCGGAAATAAATAATGCGATTAGAAGACTAAAAGAAGGCAAATCTCCCGGCATTGATGGTATAACTGCCAAAATTGCAAAACATATTTGGGAAATGATTCCACAACAACTTGTACAATTGTACAGTGTTTGTTTATTCACAGGCATTTTTCCTACCAGATGGAAAATTGCGAAAATAGTTCCTGTCCCTAAACCCAACAAGCCCAGTGAAACAAGACCAATCTCTCTATTACCTATTTTTGGAAAAGTACTTGAGCGTCTATTAACAGATCGATTAACCTGGATGGTTGAGAAAAACAACATACTTAACAATACGCAATTCGGCTTTAGGCAACAAATTTTCACCAGTGATGCAATAAATCATGCAGTACATAACATCAAAAGTCTACTTGAATATAACAAGTATGTATTGGCCATTAGCTTAGGCATATCCAAAGCTTTCGACAGTGCGTGGTGGCCGTTTGTGTTACATCAAATAAGAAATACAGCCTGCCCAGCTGACATTTATAATATATTTGTAAGTTATTTAAGTAATCGCAAAGCCATTCTTGAATACGGTGCACACACGACAGAAAGAGAAATTGTCTGTGGATGTCCCCAAGNTAGCAAAACTATACAATTCTTTTTCGTTACTAAGAGAAATATGTTTATTAAAGCAATTGATAATTTACTTCCAATCAATAATTAATTAACAATCTTAACTTTCACAACAACACCTCATCTGGATGAGAATTATTTATTAACCGTAACGAACGTTTTCAGCCTATTCTACAGGCCATCTTCGGGTTTTAAAAATCATGGAACATTGATAATTGTTCTTTTTGTATAGAACAGTTGAGAACATATTTAAAATACAAAATTTTTTGAAATATTGAGCTATTTGAATCCAATGAATAATAACAGTAATACTGTATAATTATAAATAACAAAATAAAGTAGAGCGTCGTTTATCCGAAAGTTGGTTATCCGAAACGTCCGTTATCCGAAAGCATTCCAGTCGGCAAATTTAAATTTTCGCTAGTGCTGNTCGACAGTGCGTGGTGGCCGTTTGTGTTACATCAAATAAGAAATACAGCCTGCCCAGCTGACATTTATAATATATTTGTAAGTTATTTAAGTAATCGCAAAGCCATTCTTGAATACGGTGCACACACGACAGAAAGAGAAATTGTCTGTGGATGTCCCCACGGGTCTGTTTGCGTCCGTTATTATGGAACCTAACATTCAATGCCTTTTTTGGAGAAAACTTTGGGCAAGATGCAACGCGGATGATGTCTTAATAATGATTGGAGGGCGATCTAGAGCAATCTTGGAAAACGCGGAAATGATATTCTTGCAAAGATCCATCTATGTGGTATCAAACATAAGCTGAAATTTATCCTGCAAAAACTATCGGTATTGTATTTAATAAACCAAGGAATCCAAACCTATACCTTCGAACCCCTACAATAAAAATGAATAATCAATCCATTNATCTTTACACGTGTTAAATATATTTAATTTTTTTCTTTCTCGGCTATTATAGAACTTAATGTACGGATGATCTTGGTGATCGATCAAATTTTGAATCCTTTTGGTTGATTTGCATTTCTCCTTGTTTGGGCCCCTCCAGGAGCCTAAAAATGTCACATCATATTACAATATTTCGAATCGTCGTGTGTTGCCATCTGTTTTGACTATACACATGAACATTTTGAAATTTAGCAAGATTATTTGTATGTACGGGGCATTGGTGCCATTAAATTTTCGTAGTTAAAGATCGAAGAATAAAAAGATAGATGGGGATCAGCGTTAAATCTCCAATGGAGTCATATCTTTATTTAACCCACTAGTGATCATCATAGTAATATCATGTGACCTCATTTATTTTCTAATGAAACTTTTACTCACTATTTGCATTTACAATTATTTTAAAAAAAAACTTACTTCTACCCTAAAATAAGCTGTTTATTCTTTTATAATAATTAAAAATATAAAATAAGTTTTCAATAAAGTCCCGTAATAGAAGGCGCTACACCTAACTTTAACTTTCTAATATTTATATACCGAGAAATTCGTGTAAGTCCTTGCCAGAATATTTTTCTTTTAGATAGACTTGAAGCTGAATAAATAATTGCAATAATAAAATTAAAATTATAATTTAATTAAAAGTCTATTATATCCGAAATGTAAATTTTTAGATTTGCTTTATTAAAATTTACGTTAAATATTTCAATTATTTTTAACATAAAAATATAATAAAGACAAACTTAGATAATTTTTAACCAATTATTAATAAATTAAATTTTTCCAGTATTAAAATGCTTCTTATATTTTTAGGTGTTTTGAAATTATTATCCTGGTAAACATCATAACACGTTCTACTGTCACGTGATAAAAAATTTCCCAAACGAAATGAAAACATCAATGAATATAACGTTTATGCTAGTGTTTTTCATATTTACTATTGTTTTTCCTTCAATTAAATCTTTTCAACTATTTCAACAAGGTTCAAGTGTTGGATCTGTGAATCCATATGNAGTGGCATTGACGGTATTAAAATTTGTTGATTAAAGTATTAGTGATGGAAAGATAAATGAGGTCGTGTGTATTTTCAGTAGGCTCAGACGTAGTGACGAATTTATAGCTCTTGTCTAAAAATGTTTAAATAAACTTTACTAAATACCTAAAATTTGTTAATTTCGTATAGAGAATTTCCGAAAGAGTGTTAGAGCGAAACCGAAAGTCGTGTTGTACGGGGGACATCCACAATCTTCAAACCGTGTTAGAGCAAAACAGTGTTGTCGCAATACCGTGTTGAACAAGGAATACCTGTATTATATTTTATGTATCTTACAATTTGACAAAATTACAGCAGCTTATTGCTTTGATAGTGATTTTAAACTTATAATTTTAATGTGTGGTTTTAATATTTTATGAAAACATTTTTTTAAACTATGTGAAAATTTAATACAATAATATCTCAATATACTAATAATTTACTGTGATATGTTAAGAACCAAGGCTTTCCAGAGGTAATGGGTCTTAGGGAAAGTACATATTAGGCTTCTATAACAAATTAAATTATTATATTGAAGTAAAGGAAGTGAACGAAATATTGTATAAGAGCGCCTACTTCCACGGCAGTTTAAACCTTATGTCTTCCCTCTGGGCGTCTCTGTTAAAAACAGATTTATATTTCAATAATATTTAACATGTAATATGATCTATGTGTGTTCGTTTGTTGTGTTGTTTTGTATAAGTTAAATTAAACTACAGATTGAACAAATTTAAACTTAAATTTAAGATTAAATTTTATTCATCTTCAAACTCGATTTTGAAAAGGACATTATGTTATTAATTAATTAATTAATAAGAATTTAAACTTCTATCAAAATATAAAATAACTGAAATATTCTCTATTTTAAAAGTTAATTATGATAAAATAAAGTTCAAATGATAATTTGAACTCAATTTTAATATGACATGTCAAATTTCACGCGCAGCTGGTGTTTTGATACGGAATAGTATATAAAAGTTTTCGAACAGACGTGAATATAAATTTTTATGCAGCTTTACTTTAACGACGCATAAAAACTTTACTTTATAAAATCTAACGTCTAGTATATTTTAATAGATTATAAAAAGGTAAGTTTTGTTTTTTATCTTTCTTTACCGTAAAAATATGAGCGAGGAATGTATAGTACGTATCCAATTAGAAAGTAATTATTTGTTTTGGCTTTCTTCTCATTTGCAAATACAAATTGCAGAAAACATTTAATTTTAGTAAAGTAACTTTTTGTCAGGGAACATTTAAGATGTTAAATACATGAAGATCTTTACACGTGTTAAATATAGGAAATTTTTTTTTCTCTGCTATTATAGAACTTAACGTACAGATGGTCTGGTGATCGGTCAAATTTTGAATCCTTCCGGTTGATTTGCATTTGCATTTCTACTTGTTTGGATCCCCTCAAAGAGCCCAAAAATGTCAGACCATCTTACAATATTTCTTATCGTTGTATGTTGCCATCTATTTTGACTATATACACGAATATTTTGAAATTTAGCAAGATTATTTGTATGTACGTTAAATTTCGAATGGAGTCATATCTTTATTTGACCCACTGGAGATACAACATGTGACCTCATTTATTTTCTAATGAAACTTTTACTCACTACTTGCATTTACAATTTCTTTAAAAAACTCACTTCTAACCTAAAATAAGTTGTTTATTTTTTATAATAATTAAAAATATAAAATAATTTTTCAATAAAGTCCCGTAATAGAAGGCGCTACACCTAACTTTATCTTTCTAATATTTATATACTGAGAAATTCGTGTAAGTCCTTGCCAGAATATTTTTCTTTTAGATAGACTTGAAGCTGAATAAATAATTGCAATAATAAAATTAAAATTATAATTTAATTAAAAGTCTATTATATCCGAAATGTAAATTTTTAGATTTGCTTTATTAAAATTTACGTTAAATATTTCAATTATTTTTAACATAAAAATATAATAAAGACAAACTTAGATAATTTTTAACCAATTATTAATAAATTAAATTTTTCCAGTATTAAAATGCTTCTTATATTTTTAGGTATTTTGAAATTATTATCCTGGTAAACATCATAACACGTTCTACTGTCACGTGATAAAAAATTTCCCAAACGAAATGAAAACATCAATGAATATAACGTTTATGCTAGTGTTTTTCATATTTACTATTGTTTTTCCTTCAATTAAATCTTTTCAACTATTTCAACAAGGTTCAAGTGTTGGATCTGTGAATCCATATGAACATGTCGTACGAGATGTGGATTGTTTTTGTGGTAAGTGTGTGTTATATAATTTTTTTG